>NW_022476394.1:0-136167 GCF_009829155.1 Mustela erminea | reverse complement strand
ATTTGATTGTCTTCAAATGTTTGTTTACCTAAGCTAAACAATTTGAGGTAAACTTCAGAGAAGTTGTACAATAGCTTCTTTAGTCAATCTTATTATTTTGTGGGGATATTAGCAGACCCCACGGCACATGATTAAACAACTGGAATAATGAAATTGCCTAAAAGCCAGCGTACCGCACTCTTCTCCCACTTGACAATGATCCTCTGTAATTGGGATATTGTTAAGGCTGGACCACTCAAAGGTCTTCTTATTGGTTTCATCCCTTAGTCATATTTATCTAGAGGCCACCTCCATTGAGGTGCAATTGCAAACAGATGCTTTAGCAAAACCTAAAACAGCCCTTATAAAAGAGCCTCAAAGCTCACTATGGGACAGTCCCTAACTGTAATAATGTCACATCAGGTCCCGATTTGTCTTAGTAGCCAAAGGCCACCAATGGATGATGGAGGCCGACTTATTAAATACTGGGCTACACTAACAGAGATGCCAGAAATAAAACTTAAAATTTGTCCAACTTTAAACCTAGTTACCTGTATGCCTGAACCTGACCACTGTACTTCTTTCTCTATAGAGCAAAAATGTTCAGAGATTATTAATCTAGCTTATTCTATATGGCCAGGTTTAAGATGCCCCTGTTAAAATTACGAATGACATGATGTTTTCATCAGAAAACAGTTTTCATAGAAAGAAGAAGAAAAGTTAGGTGTGCCATAGTGCTCACTAGCACTTTGCAATTGCCAAAGCCTAAGAATTAACATTTATACTGACTCCAAATATGCCTTCCTGGTACCACATGCCCATGGAGCTATTTGGAAGGAAAGGGGATTTTCCTGGAATCATGGGCGCATTACTAAAACCATTACAACTCCTGCTAATCTCCCCAACTTAAAACAGAGGTGAACACGATCTGTTTTTAAATGGTATGATCACTTAGCATCCATTTTTGTTCCATCTGCGGGACTAGGGGATGTCATGTGGCATGTAGAAGTCCTTAATAAATATACTACAAAGGCACTCAATAATTCACTAAATAGCATCTCCCAGCTTAATACCGAAGTGTCACAGATACGCAAGGCAGTCCTACAAAATAGGATGGCCTTAGATGTCCTGACAGCAGCCCAGGGTAGCACATGTGCAATTATCAAGACAGAATGTTGTGTGTACATCCCAGACTATCACAAAAATGTCACAGGACTAATAAAAGATATGAATACCCAAATTAAGGCCTACAAGATCCTTCTCTCTCTCTCAGTAAATGGTTAAGTTCCTGGTTTGAAGGAGGACTATGGCCAGATCTCCTTTTCGGGCTTCTCATTCTTATCGCCTTATTAACCTTAATATGTTGCTTTTTTCCATGTTTCTCTACTTGGTGCTGAGACTCCATTGCTACAATGACTACACCACGACAGACGATCCTTGTTGCGCACAAGGACACCTCTTTACTGTCAGCGCTGGATTCAACTACCTCCACCTTTCGAAACTCCCTTATACATTCCTACCCTGATCAATATTGACCCCAGTAAGTAGGGACAGCTCTACGCCCCTATTCAGCACGAAGAAGTTATAGAAGATGAGACCTTCCACCTTCAACCACCTTAAAGATTTAAGGGTCAAAATTGTTCAGGGGGGAATGATGAGGGAGCAGGAGGCTGGCTGAGGACAAAGCAAAAGCTTGTGCCTTTCATCCCCCCTTCACCCGCTCCCCTCCATATGTGTAGCATTCCTCAGACACCCCTGACTGCCATAAAATGATAAATAGTTGACTTGCTGAGATCACAATCCTGCAAGACAGGAGCCTCCCTTGGTTTGCAAATGTCCTTGAGATTACAACAAAGAAGTTACCTTATCAATAGCCCAATTTTCAATCGGCCCTTGTATCTTAAATAAACTCGCACAGTTTATAAAAGATCACTTGTCAGTAATCCAGACAATGATGCTGACACAGCAATATCAACTAATTAAACAGACCGGCTCTCAAACTGACTTACTTCATGAACAAAGCGAATGGATATAGGATTCTATCCATGATAAAGAAAAAGGGGGGAATGAAAGACCCCTCTCCCCTTGCTAAAGGCTTGTTTAAGTAACCTGATGTCCCCACAGACCCCCTCTCCCCTTGCTGAAGGCTTGATTGTCCCCATAGCCAGATGGCAACACATACCAGGATGTCTATTGTCTGTGATCACCCGGTCTGTCAAGACAAAAGACAAATGAGGAATAGAGTGTACCTGGGACTTTCCAGAGTGCTGAGCCAAGGCCCACCAGAACAAACCGTTGTGTCCTTGCCTTAAACCCAGTGCCTGACAATGCTTGATTTAAAGTTACCAATCAGATTCCTGTAACCAAGCATCTGCTTCTGTAAGCTCGCTTCCCGCCACCCCAGCCCTGCCCTATATAATCTGCTCCCCAACCTAGCCCGGCGCGCTCAGCCCACAAAGGCTGATGCGTCCGCAGGTGCCTGTGTAACCAATAAACCTCTTGCAACTTGCATCCAGTGGAGGCTTGGTGTCCGCTTCTTGGGTGCGGATCGAGGGTCTTTCAGTACCTTACTAATATATTATAGGGTTATTTCTAATGGAATTATACTCTACTCAAACACCAGAAATTCTGCCGCTGAAATCTTGTCTTCAAGAGATCAACAACTAAGCAATTAATATAACCACCTGAGCTGTTCAGAGGGCCATATCAAGCGTGGGAAATCCCAACTGATTAATTAATATGGACCCTCTGTCCCCAGTACGAACTTTATAACAGGTTTGATACGCCCAAGGATCATAACATTTAAAGCACAAAATTTTAGACGAAGCCACCACAACCATCAACACCAGCTGTGCCAGGAGTAGAGGAAACCTTTGGCACCATTTTCAAGAAAAAACCCAAAATATATCTGAAGAACTTCAAATTTCCAAATTCTCTTTTCAGAAGGACTTATTGATATGTCCCGAGGAACTCACTGTCCCAAATAAGATTGGGCAATGTCTCAGGAATAATGTAATCCGTTTTGGGAAGCAGTCATGAGGAAGGTGATGGCTCTTCCAAAGAGACCTTCTGCTCAACAGTGACTTAGAAATCCATTTTACAATCTTTTCTTTGACATCAGTGAGAGACACAGCTGGTTTGCGGCTTTCGCCTTGCTCTATTGGGATATCACCTGACCAAAGAATGCCCCCCGCCACCACCAAATTCTCAGGCTCTGAGGAGATACCCAGCAAAGGACTGTGTGTGTACAGATGTGTGTTTGTGTGTGTGTGAAAAGATGCAGATCCTGAAGGCATCAAAAGGGCATGATGCTGTCTGTTGGAACTCATAATTTTATTTATTTATTTTTGCAAGAGAGAGCAAGAGTGAGAGAGCACACAAGTTGGGGGGAGGGGCAGAGGGAAAAGCAGACTCCCCGTTCAGCAGGGAGCCCGATACGTGTCTTGATCTTAGGACCCTGAGATCATGACCTGAGCTGAAGGCAGACACTTAAGGTTTTTTGCTTTATTTTACGATTTTACTTATTTGTTTGTTTGCTGTTATAATTTTCTTAATATGTTATGTTAGTCACCATACAGTATGTCATGGGTTTCTGATGCAGTGTTCCATGATTCATTGTTTGCGTATAACATCCAGTGCTCCTTGCAATACGTGCCCTCCTTAATACCCATCACCGGGCCACCCATCCCCCCTCCCCCTCCCCTCTAAAACCCTTGGTTTGTTTCTCAGATCCCATAGTCTCTCCTAGTTCATCTTCCCTCTGATTTCCCCCCTTTTCATTTTTCCCTTCCTTCTCCTAATGTCCTCCATGCTATTCCTTATGTTCCACAAGTAAGTGAAACTATATGATAATTGTCTTTCTCTGTTTGACTTATTTCACTGAGCATAATTTCCTCCAGTTTCATCCACACTGATGTAAATCAGTAATATTCCACTGCATATTTTTATTTGTTTGTTTGTTTGTTTATTTATTTTTGCGAGAGGGCAAGAGCAAGAGAGAGGACAAGTGGGGAGGGAGGGACAGAGGGAGAAATGGTGTTAGGACTTATTAATCTGTGTGCATTAGTCCTAACACATTACTAACTTCTGGTTGTTATGACTTTTTTTCTCCCTCTGAGAATATTGGAGGCTCCGGATCTCCTCATTATATTGATTGATGTAAGTCACTAACTTAGGTGCTGTGAGGACATAAAGACAAACCAGACATAGACCCTCCCTTTGAGGGGTTACAGAGTAAAACTTGTTCTAAACTTTGGTCACATATTGAAATCACCTGGGGAGCTTTAAAAAAAGCTGGAGCCAGTTTCCCTTGCAGAGATTCTGACTTCATTAGTCTAGGATATGGTGTTGGCATCGAGATTTGAATGCTACCATTGATTCTAGCAAGCATCCAAGGCTGAGAACCATTGCAATAAGGAAAGACAAAGCCTTCTGAAGCCCACAAGCTTAAGCATAATAAGAATTTTCAGCCTCTAGGGGTGATTATACTACTATAGGACTTTTGCAGAAGTATAATAAAGTTTAAAGTTACTGTTCTCTTTTATACACATATGTATACATGTTTGCCGATGTGTGTCAGTATGTGTACGCACGTAGATTATATGAGTATCACATTTTTCTTGTGACAGATCCAGTGACATAGCAGTAATCCAAGTAAAATCTCACTCACTTCCCCGCCACCTTATTTTCTTCCAGCTTAAACAACAGAAGTCTTCCCACTTTGGTAGCCGTAAGTCTGTGATCAAGGGGATGGCTGGATTGGTTCCTTCTGAGGGCTGTGGAGGAGAATCTCCTCCTTGTTTCTCTCCTGGCTTCAGTGACCTCAGCTGTTCCTGGCTTGTAGAAGGCTTTTTCTGGTCCTCCCTCTGTGCCTGCCTCTGTGTGCAGGTTCCCTCCTTTTCATTTCTTCTTCGTCTTTTTTACTGATGTATAGTTGACACAGAATGCTATGTTAATTTCAACATAGGGATTCAATGTACATTACACCATGCTCACCATAAGCAGAGGTCCCATCTGTCCCCATACAACACTATGACAGTATTGTTGACTCTATTCCCTACATTGTACCTTTCATCCTCGTGACTTACTCCCACCATAACTAGAAGCCTGTATCTCCCACTCCCCTTAAATTATTTTGCCCTCCCTCCCACCCCCCACACCGCCACCGTGGAGACAAATTATTAAAATTTTTAAGAAACGTGGAGACAACCACCAGTTTATTCTCTATATTTATGGGTGTTTTCCTGCTTTTTTGTTTGTTCACTTGTTTTGCTTTCTAGATGCTATACATAAATAAAATCATATGGTATTTCTCGTTCTCTGTCTGACTTATTTCACTTAGCATAATGCCCTCTAGGTCCGTCACTGTTGTTGTAAATGGCAAGATTTCATTTTTTAAATGGCTGATATATACCACTTAATGTATGACTTCTTCTTTATCCGTTCATCTATCAGTGGACATTTAGGTTGCTCCCACATTGTGGCTATTGTAAATAATGCTGTCATAAGCTTAGGGGGGTGTACATGTTTTTGAGTTAGTATTTTTGTTTTCTTTGGGTAAATACCCCATAGTGCAATTACTGGACCATGTGGTATTTTTATTTTTATTTTTTAGAGGAACATGACTCCCTTTTAGTTCCTGCCCCCACAACACCACACTGGCTCCCAATCTCTTACTAGTGTCAGTTACTCCTGAGCAATTCCCCAGGCTCCCTTTATATGCATTTTAAGCACATTTTCATATCCATGACCTATATACCTACAACAGAAAGTTCAGGTTACCTAATTTCGTTTTTTAAAAATTTTAATAATTTGTTGTAGCCACACTTAAAAAAATCTTTATTTACTGTTTGTTTGTTTGTTTGTTGTGAGCAGGGGGTGGGGCAGAGGGAGAGGTAGAGAGAGAATCCCAAGCCTACTCCCCACAGAGCCTGAGACCAATCCCAAGACCCTGAGATCAGGACCTGAGCGGAAATCAAGAGCGGGTTGCTTAGCCAACTGAGTCACCCACATACCTTTAGAGCCGCACTTTTGACTGGCTCTTCAGTGCTATTTGCTGTTTGGTTCAGGTAGTCTCTGCTTGACTTACCCTGTCTCCTACATGGACTGTCTCTTACATGGACTGTTTCTGGTTATTCTCCTTTGGACGTATGTAAAAACTCTTAGAGCAGTAACAAAACAACACAAGTGGTTAAACAAGCAAAATTAAAACTATGATTCAGAATCTCATTAAGATCTAGTGACGAAATTAGCTTTGAATGCCCATAAAACCCAGAAACCTATGTTTTTAAAATGAGAACCACTTCTGACTCTATTAAAAAGTCAGGGGGCGCCTGGGTGGCTCAGTGGTTGGGCCGCTGCCTTCGGTTCGGGTCATGATCTCAGGGTCCTGGAATCGAGCCCCACATCGGGCTCTCTGCTCAGCAGGGAGCCTGCTTCCTCCTCTCTCTCTGCCTGCCTCTCTGCCTGCTTGTGATCTCTCTCTGTCAAATAAATAAATAAAATAAAATAAAAAAGTCAGGCCTTAGGGCAAAAAAAAATTGGAGAAATGTCCTGGAAAATGAGTATGGTTTCTATTGGAAACTATATATATATATATATATATATAAAAACCCACACACATAAGCATGAGCATTTTTGAGTGGGAGGAAAATAAAGACAAACAATTCATTAGACTGAAGGGAAAAGGAACAGGAAGGGGTGTGGCAGCGAGCAGAGGACACCACAACACCCTTCAGATTCCCTTCCTTATTTTATCTGGAACAAGGGTGGTCTCGCATATATAAATCACTTGGGGTGACTAAGCTGAAAGTGGGGTGGGAGGCACCACCAGGTCTGTCCACTATCACTGGTGGGATGAGCAAGCAATTCTTAGGGGGGAATCGAATCAGGAGATGCAATTTCATGCCATTGCGCTGTTCTCTTGTAAAGCGCCAGCTGCTTCTAGAACGCTCACCTGGCTGGGGGTGAAACGATCAGGTAGATTGTCCAGGACCGGCTGCAATTGTGTAAGCTTTCCATCAGACACTTGTTCCATCTGAAATAATGTTGCTCCTCGTGCCCTGGCTTGCACTCTACCAGCTGCCTCGAGTTCCGCGTGGGAGGGACTGGTTCAGAACCTGAGGAGGTGAAAATGCTGAAGTTACCCTGGAGGTGACAGCAAGCACAACAGATGCTGGGATTGGAGAGGTTCTGAGAGAAAGTCTCATGCTCAAGACTGCTACTTTGCTTGAGGCTAGTTAGTGAGTGTGTAATACTGTAGTTAATCAGGTTTATTATACTGGATGTTCTGGGATTTTTTTTTTTTAAGAATTCTTTTTCCTAAGAAACAGATCAAAGGAAAGAAAACCACCAGCTTTCCTAGTCAGGTAGTTTGATTTCCTCGGTACTTTTTCTCTTCCATTAGATAAGTGTATCACAACATTTGCGGGAGGTGGTGGGGGGCGGTTTCTGGGAATACACCCACCATACATCATAGGATACTCAAATGGAGCGGGAGTTCCTAAACCCTCTGCCTGCCCTCCGCTCCCACCTGTCCAGGGCTGTATTCACACAGGCAGAGGGCTTTCGCCAAAGGCTGCAGAGGAATTCAACCAGGAAAATATGGGTCATTATCATTAAAGAGTTTGTTCCAAAACCTCATTTAGGCAAGTTTTAACTTTGAACTTTTTCTAAACACTTACCAGGGGTGCTCCTAGAAAATAAAATTGTCTTCTTGCTCCCTTCTAGGAAACCAGCCTGGCAGCAATGGCAAAGTCGGGGGTGGTGGGGGGAGAAGTCAAAAGGCAAAATGTGCACAGTTAACCTATAAATTATCTGCCTCTGAAATATCCTGCCTTGTTTTATCCCATGTCATTTGTTTAACTCTCATGCCACCCCTGCCAGATGATACTAAGCTCTGGGGTAGGAGTGACAGCAAGACGGTTATGAGGTCCCTGTTTTGGCAGCTGGAACCTGACTGGTGAGGGCTTAGTGGTGTTCCAGAAAGGCCAGTCCTATTACCAAGGCCCTTTATCTTAGCATTCACGTTCAAGGTTCAAGAGCGTCATCCAGATTTGTGATTTCATTAACATCTGGGGTTTGACCATGACTCATTGTTGAGCACATGGCAGTGGGAATCTGGCGAGTTGGAATTGAATGTGACTCATTGTTGAGGGCACGGCAGTGGGCATCTGGCTAGTTTCATAACAGCCAAGTGAGCTTCCCTCGTCAATTATGACTGTCTTGAAACCGGCCAGTCTTGACGGGGGCAATTAATTCCTGGTCCAGAAGCAGCCCAGCATCCACACAGCTGGCTAACCATCTGGTACTTGCTGAATGAACCATGTACTTTCCGAACATCACCTAGCAAGTGCAGGGTTGTCTTACTGGGAGTCCTCCAGCATTCAGAGATATGAAGAGAGCACATACAATGAGAAGATCCTGGTGTAGGCAACAGGAAATCTCCAGGGAGAGGATACTTTATCCTGGTCAGTAAGCTAGTGTCCCAATAGGAGGGCGGAGTGGAATCTGAGGAGGGGCAGTGAAGAGATAGTAGGATCCCAGTCTCAGGAGCAGGGGTGTCTGATCTCTGTCCACTGTACCCTCCCTGAGGACAGATACCAGGTGTATTGTGCTCACAGCTAGATTCTCAACACTTAGCCCATTGTAAGTGCTCAAGAAATGCTTGTTGAGTGAATGAAGAGCTTAGAGAAGGACAAGGAGGCATCTGCGCCGGCATGATCAATGGGGAAAACAGCCAATATTCTCACAGAAGAAATGCTATGATAGAGTGCAGCCCAACATTTCCACAAATTTTCCTTCCAAGAGAAGAGAAAAGAAAATTCTTGTCCCAGAGGGATCTGGAGTAAAGTCTTGGGACAATAAAGCACACTTAGCAATATACACTGATAGTCTGGTTTATGACATATAGCCATCACCTGTTTGTCCTGAGGTCCTTTGCATGGACACCTCTTGACCTAGCTCCTGGAATGCCCCCATGGGAGAGGCTTTTGGACAATTCTTACCTTCTGGGAGTCCTTTAAGTATCTGTAGAGCCTTCGAGGTCTATCCCTGAGGGATTGTGGCCCTGAGAGCCAGAGCTGTCTCCCCTCCCTCCATGTTGTTCTTTCCTGCTAAAGATCTTGGGATTACCTCTTCTCTCCAGAGATGTTGACCTCCTGCCTCAGGGGCATGGCCCCTACCTGGGGCAGCAACAAAAGGGATATCCCAACTCAGCACAGTGAGTCCAACAAGGGTACCAGGGATGCCCAAGGACGCTAGAAGAGGTCGTTCAAGGGATGCAATCTGTGGAAATTAAGACAACATCGGGAGGCATCTCTTAAGCTGTGGACTATCAAAATAGACTAACAGCAGTGTGAATTCTGCTTGGAAGCACTATAAAATGAGAATAGCCCCTTATCTGCTTGGACCACAGAAGCATGTGCTTATCTGTAAATGGAGGGTGAACCAAATGCTCTTGTCGGCCTTCTGAGAGTCCATGATTCTACAGCTCCGTGTTTATACGGCCCATTTCAATATGTTATTGTGGACCAGTGTCAAACAAGTCGTCAGATATTCTTATTTTATAGCTGAGGAATATAGGCCACAGCATGTTGGACCATTTACCCAAAGTTAAGCTGAAAGCTAGCCTTTGTCAGCTTTCTGTTATCCTCTGAGGAGATTCCAAAATCAGCGATGTTCTGGTTTCGGGCTTATAATTAGCTTCCAGAAAATGATGACAGATCATCCTGTTACATTAAAGCCCATCTTTTCCCCCTAAAACCTGACACAAAGTTGCTACACCAGCAGCGATGACCCAGCTTATTTTTCTCATGTATGGAATTCTGAGGCGTGAGAAGAACAAGTTGTAGTTAACAGGTGTCTGGAGCTCCTGCCCCTTGATCTTTTCTAAAGAACACAGTTGCCTGTGGTGGGTGGGGAGATGTCCCACCTGGCTGGAGCCTCAGCTCTTAGAGGTCACTAAACCTCAGCTTGCATCCCTGAATTCTGAGGGAGTTCAGAATTCACTATGGGTAGCTACTGGCTGCAAGTGTCTTAGAAGACCTGACAGGTCAGGTCAGTACAGGAGCTTCCGGTGATTTCTCTCTTTGTCTTGGGTACTCTCCCTCATTTCAAAATATTTAAGGCCATCTGAATGGCCCTGGATTTTCTGAGGGAACCCTTGGATTTGGAGTTATCTCACGCCCCAAAGTAGTCAAGACCATTCACTCTTCACTGTGATCCCAATTCTGACAATCCCTCCTTACAACACACACACACCACCACCACCACCACCACCACCACCACCACCACCACCTCCACATTCTCAAATTTTTGAGATCTTTTCAGAACTGGTGGAAGGCGTTGACTTCTGGCAAGCACTGGGTTCTCTCCAATATTTCAAGCGCCACTCTTTAGCAAAAAGCAATAGAGGTGTCATCATTGTTGATGTCTTGGCTAGAGGAAGGGAGGGTCCATTTGGAAGATGTAGTTTGATCAATATAGTGATTATTTAAAAAGTTATGTATCTTTAAAATACTGTGAATTGTATTTTCAGTAGCCCTTTTCCTATTGTATTTATTTAATGTCATATCAGATAATATCATATGATATCAGTAAACACAGAGGAAAAGAGCACAACCTGGTTTAAATCCTGATTCTGCCATTTACAAGTCAGCTAACTTTATCTAAATAACCTAACTTACCTGGAGCCTCATTCTCCTCATCTGTAAAATTAGAAATAATTATATCCATCTTAAAGGGTGATAGAGCTAGCAACTATAAAGCACCTAGATTTTTGGCTAGCCTGTGGTGGGTGCCTACTACATGGCAGTGTGGGTATGGGCAGTCAGGTTGTTGCATGAGTGTCCTTTCATGGCTACACCTCTCCCAATGGGTTAAGCTGCACCCACTGTCAATTTTCAGTTGCACTGGGGCCCCCAAGTTCCTCAGGAACCAGCAGTCCTCTGAATATCTGGCACCCAAGCTTGCTCTGATTGGCACTGGAGACCTTGAGAAAGGCTACTGTCCATGTTCCCTCCCATGGCATTGGAATCCAACCTCTATGAAGGAACCCAACCCTATGGTCAAGTCCATTCTTGGCCCCCTGTCCAGCAGGCCTTCCTCTGAAGGATGCAGAGAGAACAGGGACCCATGTAATCTTGCTCCCTCTTCTGCCTCTGATTCCAAAGCACCTCAACTAGGTGTGACTAGGTTTGTTGATCTTCGCCCGTTAATAGTAGTAGCATTATTAATACTACTAGTAGTATCTAATTACTTCTGAGGCTGTGAACTAGAATTGCATCTCCTCATTTGGAATAGATATATGCCTTTAACAGTGACGCGTAAAGTGAATTTTGGAGTGTCACATCTTTTTTTTCCATTGATTTGCATCATTAAATAGAAAGGTGTTTCTTTGGGAAAAACTGGATTTTAATAAAATTCCATGAAGAAAGATAGGAACCACACATATTACAAATGTATTTCTATAAAATCCTAATAATGATACTGAAAATCACTTACACAATGCAAACAAAAACCTCCGAGTGTATTTTCACGTTTAACACAATTGTCTAATATTCTACGAAAGGAAAAACAATGGTCATTGCAAAGAACATTCTGGAATAGATATTCAATTTTCATAAATTCTTTTCTCAAACCATATAGCAGCATCAAGTGCTATTTTTTCTCTCTGTTTCTCAGATCTTAGAACTCTGAGAAGGCAATCTGTGACATAATTACCTTTGGTTTTCTTAAAACATTGGGCTTGATTAAATCTGAAAGGAGAAACAAAACTATATATGTGACCAAGAGCATCCTATCAGTCAAGATAGACTAGGTTTTGTGGTGACAACAAGTAGCTCCAACAAAAGTTTCTTTCTTTTTTTTAAAAAATATTTTATTTATTTGTCAGAGAGAGAGAAAGAAAACACAAGAAGGGGGAACAGCAGGCAGAGGGAGAAGCAGGCTCCCCACTGAGCAAGGAGCCCAGTGCAGAACTCAATCCCAGGACCCTGGAATCATGACCTGAGCTGAAGGCAGTGGCTTAACCGACTGAGCCACCCAAGTGTCCCCAAAAGTTTATTTCTTGGTCTTACTACATGTCCATTGCAAAATGACAGGGAATTCTATTCATTAAAGCCACTGAGGAACACAGGCTGGAAAGCTTCCCTTACCTTCCATGTTCCCTGTCACTAAAGAGGGAAAATGAGATCTCTAAAGGCTCGCACTAGCAATTAAATGCTCATCCATAAGAAACATAAAATTTCTACTCATCACTCATTGCTAGAACTAGTTCCATGGCCCGATCGTTCCAAACAAAGTCAGATATACAGTCCATATCCTGTGTATAGATGGAGATAAAGTATTTGGGGAATAGCGTTAATGTACACGGAAGGCATTTGCTGATGCATATTCGGCAAGGAAAGAGGCTGTGTGGAAGCAAATTGCTAGAACCCATCCCAAAGAAGGTCAGCAAACAAAGTTAAGAAAATCTCCAGGAGATGTATGTTAAACCAGTTCTCTAATTTGTGAGGGGCATGAAAATCTTTTTCCTAACAAACAGACACTGAGAAAAATCTTGTCAGATTTTCTTTTTTAAAAAAATGTGTTGTATGGGGCACCTGGGCGGCTCTGTTGATTAAGCACCCAACTCTTGGTTTTGGTTCAGGTCATGATTGGGTGGTGAGATTAAGCCTTATGTAGGGTTCCCTGCTTAGCATGGGGTCTGTTTAGGTGTCTGTTCCTCTCCCTCTGCCCCTCCTCCAACTCATGCACGTGCATATCCTCTCTCTTTTTCTCTAAAATTAATAAAAGAAAATCTTTTGAAAAATGTATTTTTTTCCATTTTTGAGATTTTGTACATCTGGATTTTCATGTTAAATTGGCAATTTTAAATGTTGGGAAGTAGTTAACATTAAGTATGTTGAAGGCAAAGAAAGGGGTCTATGCACTGAGACCCAGCACCTCATTTGTAAACTCTGGCCTGCACAGAGTGATGAAGAAGAGAAGAGTAACAAGTCTCATTACACACCAGCTAAGGTTGGATAACAAAAATGTTTAGTGCAGCCAGTCAGCTTGGTCCCAATTAGCAGTATGGGACTGGAGGAAAAGAAAGAGATCGTCCTAACCAACCTGGAGGTTTTGTTATGTGGGTCTGGCAGGCAGTCAAGAGATGGAAAGAGATCTGCGTATGAAAAGAAGGACATTCATGAACCTGCTGCTGGCAAGCTGACATAGCCTGGACATGCACTCTTTTCTCTTCCAAGGATAAGTTTATAGAAAGAACAAATAATAGATAAAGTAACAGAGATGCCAAAATGGGACAAGGGAGGCCCCTAGGGTACAAAATTTAAGGAGCCACTCGCTTGCAGGGTCTGAAGGTTCATGGGTGAGGCTTGCACAAACTTAGGCGTGAGTGTCTCCTGACATCGTGTGCTCTGGGGGCATCAATTACCTCGCCTTCGCGCTGGTTCACGAGTTTACACTACATCAGAAACAACTGTTTATTCTTTTCCCAGATGATATGGCTATGTTTTGGGAATAGCAAATCTTAGTGAAAAATAGTAATGAGAAAGCATTAAAAAAAAACCCCAAAAAACCCAATCTGGACACTAATGGCCCATTTTGTGATGACAAATTGGCAACCATTTGCTCCAATGAATCAATTTTTATTTGCATTTATACATTTTCTTTTTTTTTTTTAAAAGATTTTTATTTATTTTATTTGACAGACAGAGATTACAAGTAGGCAGAGAGGCAGGCAGAGAGAGAGGGGAGGAAGCAGGTTCCCTGCTGAGAGCAAAGAGCCCAATGCGGGGCTCGATCCCAGGACTCTGGGATCATGACCTGAGCCGAAGGCAGAGGCTTTAACCCACTGAGCCACCCAGGCGCCCCTGCATTTATACATTTTCGATTACACTTCCACACTCTGTGATACAATTTCACTTTCTTGGTTTATATATTTATTCATTCAAAGGTATTTATTGAGTTCCTACCTCATGTGTCATTGTGCTAGGCAATTGATTATATATTGGTGAATAAAACAGAAAAGGTGACTGCCCTTTTGGAGTTGATAAGTGAGACAGAAAGAGACACTTAATATGTACATAACAAAATTAATAAGTACTTATCATTGTGGCAAGGACAATAAAAGAAACAAACACAATGCAGGAATGTCTACTATTATTGGTTCATGTTTGAGAACACAGTCAAGGATCACCTCCAAGACCTTTGGCGATGCAGCGTGGTTGAGGACGATTCCTGCCGGAAGTCCTAAGACATTTGAGAAAGTAAATTATATAACACCCTTTCTTTAAATATGAAAAATAAAATTGAAATAATTCATGCATGCTTTAAATAATAGGAAGACATTTTTTCAAGTATGTAGAATAAAAACAAAACACATTTGGTCATACCACAGAGATACTACTAATAAAGTTCTTTCTTTCTTTCTTTCTTTCTTTCTTTCTTTCTTTCTTTCTAGTTTTGTCTCATGCCACACTTCAGTAAAATTCATATTACTCATTGACTACTCTCTCGCTGTTCTTGTCTTTCTTCTTTCTCTTCCTTCTCCTACTCTTTTTTAAAATTCATGCATATTTAGGATTGATCTAATTTTAATTTCTTCTCATTTAAAGCTACTCTTGGAGGGGAGCCTGGGTGGCTCAGTTGTTGAGTTTCAGCTCAGGTCTTGATCTTTTGAGTCCTGGGATCCTGCCCTGAGTTGGACTCTGTGCTCAGCAGGGGGTCTGCTTGAAGATTCCCTGCCTCTGCCCAACCACCCCCCCAACGCTCTCTCTTTCTCTCTAATAAAAATCATTTAAAAGGAGATGAAAAGTAAGAAAAACCTGAAAAAAATAAACAAAAGGCTACAAAATAAAAATACAAAGAATGCTACCTAGTGATTTCCCTGAGCTCTGCAGCTTTGCAGCCCTTTCTGATCAGTGAACTTGAGAAGGGTGAGCTGTTCGTGATGGCCTTCTAGGGAAGGAGCTCTTGCCCTGATCCTCAGGTGGACTTCCGCTGGTGCAACTGCAGCTGGCCCAACAGCAGAGACAGGCTCTGGGTTCCAGCAAGTGCCGCTGTTTTACTCCCTGAAGGCTTGCAGCACCAATGGCTGAGGTGACTGTCACTGCACCCTGCTCCCTACCCCGGAGCTGAAAATTCGCACCCAGCTCTTCAGTGAGCTCGCACAGAAAAAAACATCCACCGGTATCATCTCCTCGAATTCTGTCAGAACTCTGCGTTCACCCTGCCGGGGACGAGGCACTTTTATCTCAGGCACGTGACTGAGTTACAATTCCAATTTTTTTTTGTTTTGTTTTTAAAAATTTTATTTATTTATGTGAGAGAGAGAGAGAGAGAGAGAGAGCATGAGAGCGGAAAAGGTCAGAGGGAGAAGCAGACTCCCCATGGAGCTGGGAGCCCGACGTGGGACTCGATCCTGGGAATCCGGGATCATGACCTGAGCTGAAGGCAGTTGCTTAACCAGCAGAGCCACCCAGGAGGCCCAAACTCCTGTTTCTATGGATTCCAGTGACACAGACCAACAATGAAGATCAAGGATCTTAAGGATTGTCCAAGTGCTCTCTGATGTGTTTCTTTATCTGGTCCCCAAAGAGATGGACAAATATATACAATGGGACAAACAAGTAAATAAACAAATGAGATCATTGGAGTCAAGGGAAAAAATGGGCAGGAAAATGTGATAAAATGTGCGGTTGCCCAAGATCCTGTACAGAAGATGGAGGGGGTAAACGTGGGTGTTTGGGGTGGGCGTGGGTGAAGGGGAGAGAGTTCAGGGGTGGTGGGGAGGCAGGATGGAAGGGCTGGTGCTGAGTGGCTGCTGGGGCTAGGAGGACGCTCAGGTTTCCAGCGTGGGCAACTGAGAACAGTGGAGCAGGAGCTCCGGGCTCAGGGGCAAACCATGAGTTCATTTGGGACATGTAGTATTTGAGGTGACCCTAATATTCCTATGGAGCTTCATAGATGGGTCTGGACGGCGCGTGCAAATTTTAACGCAAATGATAATTGCAGTGCTGTGGCGATGCGTGGGATCCGAGGGAGGCGACTGGAAGACAAGAGAAGAGCGCCCAGGGCAGCACCCAGCATCTCCTCCTAGAACGCATTCCTGTCAGCCGCCGTCTCCCCATGCAGGGCTTACACGAACCGCTAACTCCCATTGCAACTTCTGCGAAAATGGCCTCGCTTCCATTTCTGCCATTCTGTGTTATAATTGCTCTTCACATCTGCCTCTCTCACACTCTGTCCTCTGTCGTTTAAAAAAAAAATACTAAATGCGGCAGCAGCCGTGGTTGGACGTGGACCTGAAACCTACGGCTCTTGGAGAATGAATGAGCAAGTCGAGTGGATGATTGTGATGAGGGAGTAGGAGGCTGGCTGAGGACGGAGCAGGGGCTGGCGCCTTGCACCCCCTCTCCACCCACTCCCCTTGGTAATATATGTGACATTCCACAGGCACCCCTGACTGCCCTAAAAGAAGAACAAATGGTTATCTTGCAGAGATCACAGTCCTGCAAGGCAGGAGTCTCTCTTGGTTTACAAATGTCTTTGAGATTGAATCTGTGGATGCTGGGGGATCAGCAGGCAGGCCACTTGGCTGCCTCTGAAAGGCTCCGTAGATGTCATTAATGTAATTTCTGAGAAAGCCAGGAATCCATAAGGACGCTTTCGTTTGCAAGAATTTGGGAGGTAGGGGTCATAAAACAAAACAAAATGAAAAGAACAAACAAAAATCACTAGAAATATCTCCCAGGAGAGTACAGAGTGTAATTACTTGTGTGTACGTCTGTTCGTCTAGTAATATTTGTGAGTGTCTTGATGGCAGGTAGTGTATTTAAGACAACTGCATGTTCAACACGTAACAGAAATGACAATGCAAGGGAGCCTTTACCCAGCACTTACTGCGTAGCGGGTATTGTTCTAAGCTCACTCCAGTCTACCAATCTGCGAGACATATGTTGCTGTGTACTCCCGTCTTATACCTGAGGAGCCTGGGGCATAGTCGGGTTAAGTGGATCTCAGCTCATTATTTAGTAGGTGGCTGAGTAGGGATTCCTGCCCCATTCCTGGGACATGGTAGACACTGGATAAATGTTTGTTGAACAAATGAATGAATGAGTAAACATCTTGCACTTCCAAAACTTGGAGCCTATAACTCTGTTGGTCCATAAGGCCCTGGGGAGCTCTCCCAGTCAACTCTGAAGCTGGCTCTGTACTGGTAGAGGGCAGGGAGGGATCAAGGAAAGGCTTAGTAGGATCACTCCGGATTGGTAGGCAGCAGTTGTAATAAACAAAGAGAATTTACATACAATGCTTGCCTCAAGCAGCAGCAACCCAACTACCACCGAATGTTAAATGTTTATACGTGCAGGTGTTCTCAGCAGCGTGTCACCATCTCAAGGTTCTGTCCTCAGAGCATCCCCAGGAGCAGGAAAGGCGAGAAGAGCACGCATTCCAAGGACAGGGTTGGGGTGGGGAGCCTGAGGTCGCCTGCCTCCAGCTCAGCAGTCAACTTGTTTTCAGGTCTTCTGGATGACCTTCCCCAGCAGCCTCTCATTACTGAAATCTCACCACTTAAGTCTTGGCTCAAAGTCCCCTTTCTCTGGGAGGCCACCTGATGTTCTGCTGCATGCCTTTTTGCCCACAGCACTGTGGGAGTCCACCCGGGGTTTCATTCCTGTGATCACTCAGTGAGCAGCTCACACGTGCCCACAAACAACGACGGTGATATCTGTATGCCCCTTAGGGCTTAGTAGGGCTAGTGGGTGCTTAATAAATGTTTATTGACTTGAACGAAATTGAAGTTGTCATAGGAGCCAAGGTATGTATTTATTGGGAGGAATTTAGAGCAGCCAGAACACGAAGATCATTAGAAATGGGGCCCAAGAGGCTAGTGGCCTTGCTGGGTGATGAGTGGCCGAGATATGAGAAGTAACAGGGTGGCAAGAGGACCATAGACAGCTCCTGTCCTTGTGAGGGAAAGAAAGGTGAGGGAAAGAAAGCCTTCTCTCTGTTAGTGAAGTGCGTTCGGCTCAATATTCAATATTCAGTCTGTGCTCTGAAATGTGTATTTCCAGTAACAGTTGCTCTGCAGGGAGCCACGGTTCCTGTGCTCAGAGCAGAAGTTGAGAGGTTTGTATGGTGTTACTTTAATAAGGTTTGATGTTGGTTGAAAATTCATGAGTGCGTGGTGTCTTCCACTGTTCTGAGCTCCTTACAAATATCAGCTTCTTCTTTAGTCCTTTTGACAACCATCAGAGGAGGGTGCTTTCATCACCGTCACCATCATTTGCATTTTGCAGTTGAGAAAGCTGAGGCACACAGAGAGGTTGGGTGATTAGCACAAGGCCACAGTTTCGAGGGGCAGACTCAAGAAGGCATCCCAGACATTCCACCTCTGGAGTCCCTGCTCTTAGCTATAATACTTTGCAGGGGCACCTGGGTGGCTCAGTGGGTTAAGCCACTGTCTTCGGCTCAGGTTATGATTTCAGGGTCCTGGGATCGAGCCCCATATTGGGCTCTCTGCTCAGCAGGGTACCTGCTTTCCCCCCACCCCTCTGCCTGCCTCTCTGCCTACTTGTGATCTCTCTCTCTGCCAAATAAATAAATTTAAAAAAAATACTTTGCAACTTCTCTAGATTAGCCACACGAAAATATAGCCTATTCCTCGAGTCTACATTTTCCTTGTCACGGTGACTGCTAATGAAATGTACACTGGATGCTTCAGAGGTCTCAGTGGTCCCCCAGAGAGCTAGTTTTATTAAGCTGATTCAAGGAGCAGGTGGAGCACACGGGCGAGGCTGTCTAAGACAGTGTGCCCACTCTGTCCTCCAGGCTTTCAGACCCTGTGGCAGCACGAGCGTGGAACAAGCTGCTGTGTGAAGCTGCTGGTTCTGGGGCTTCTGTTTCATGCCCCCTGGCATCGGGCATCATGAATTCTGAGAAAGCAGATGATGAGCTCTGTGTCACTATTGCTGTCAGCGACACCCAGGGGTTTGCTAAGGACATTTGGTCTGAAGAGGTGAAGGAAGAGAAAACAAAGATTGAGAGTAAGAAAGAGCAGAGCCCAGTTACATGAGATTTACATGAGGAAAAATATGAGAGAATGCCCAGATTTCAAAGGATCTTCTTTACAAATACTTTAGCACTGAGCTGAGATCTTAGGTGACACACGCTGGATCTGAATATTTACATTTATCAGACTTTGGTTGAATAGTATTTTTCTTAAGCATCCCTGGGAATCCTTAAGGTTGTACCCATGAGCAATCAAATTCAGGAGTAGATGCTCTGATTCTCACTGCCATGGCAACCATGAGCATCCCAGGAGGGGCTTTCTCCAGGAGTCCACACATTGGGCTCTGAGGCAAGAATTATTCTTCCCAGGCATGCCCTTGCACGGTGCATTCTGTTCCATACAGCCGGCTGCACTTGCCAAACCAAGAAGGGATGTTCATCTAAAACTCAGGTGACAGGCGAGGGGATGAATTCATCGGCCACCACCGACCCTGTATGCTAGGCACTCCCTGCTGCCATGGTCTTATGTAAAAGACAAACTCAATGGTTTCGTCACTGTGGGAAAATTGAACTTCTTCAAGCCTCAGTTTTTTAGTCTGTAAAATGGGGAGAGTTCTAACAATGGCCTCATGGAGAAGGGGAATGCACCTTGTCCTATCATGGGGCCAGGAATGAGGACATGCTCGGGAAGGGGTACCAACACCGTGGGCTCCTGGTTCTACGGCACAAGGAGCCTGAGAAAACAGAACAAGAAAATATAAAATGCTTCGGTGTCTTAACTGCACACTTTTGCAGTGAATCCTGTAATCTTGGATTCGAGGCAGTATCCCCTACTTGCCAGCTGATCTCACATGTGCGAGATGACAGAATCAATACATATTTGTTGATCATAGTTCTCGGTGCAAGAGACACAATCACGAGTTTCCTTGGTCCAGACACTGAAGGAAATGACAGATGAGTGAGGAATTCATAGCTAGAAGGCAGAGAATGTCTAGGGGGACCTTTATGCTTTCTATTCTCCAGCACTGAGCACAGCTCCCAGGACACAGAAGGATCTCAATGAATGTTTCCTGATGATGTGGGAAGGGAATAACGCAGTGGCTTTGGGATCTCTCGTTGAAAGATAGTCTTCCACAATTTACTTTTCGTAGCTTTTTTGTTTTGTTTGGAAGTCTCAAATCACCACATCTCAAACTATTCTGTTTTTCTAACAGGGTATCTTTCCTGATTGCCAGCATCTATTTAAATGTAGTTGGGGTTAAGAGAGGAAAAGTAAAAAGCTGGGAAAAAGGCCTGTGATCCCTACAGGGCCTTTTGCTCCTGTGGATGTTGGAGTAATGACAGATTTGCTTCAGGGCCCAGGGGGCCACACCCCTGAGGCGCTGTGCAGGTTTGGGCTCAGAGAGGAAATCAATCACCTGGTTGGTTTGCGTTGGAGAATAGCTTGGCCTAGCCTGCCACCTACCGGTCAAACATGTACTTACAGGTTTGTTACATTTTTTCGGTCCTCACTTGCGCACAGGTACATAGACAGTACTCATGATTGTTTTTAATTAAGAAAAAAAAATCAAGTTTCTCCCCATTACCATCCAGCTCTCATGTCTGGTCATTCCTATCCCCTACGTGCTGAGAACTGGAAAGTCTTGCCCTTCCTTCCTTCCTTCCCCTGACTTACCATTCACCTTTCTGGGCAGGCTGCCCCAGGAGAGTCACTGCACTCTGTTTCCTCCTGTTCACTTTCCAACATCAAGCTGCAGCATCTCTCCCAGCTGACGACCACGTTCAAGAACAGAGCCTAGTGTTCTGATGATCTAAGATCTAAGTACAACATTGCCTCCAGACCCTCTGACCAACTTGGTTCCTCTCCAATTGTTAAACCGCCTTCAGGGAAGGCATTTCCAAAGGCCTTCCAGGAACTTATTGCCATGGCTTACATTCCTGGAGCTTTGGCAAAGCCCTCGTTTAAAAATGATCCTCACCAGAGCCTTTGAAGACGGGGTGGGTAGGGAGTTGGGGGAGGTACAAGTCTCTGGAGGGGGGGGCGTAGTCACATTTATTTTCTCTATAGCAACATGGATGCATGCGACAAACACTCTCACCTACCACTTCGGAAGGACGTGTTCACACACAGATTTGAGTAAAGAAGGAGGAGGGAGGGCAGTACAAGGATCAATTCTCATAGGTTTAAAAGAAAATTAGTCTCCCATGAAAAGAATCAGTCACACTACACACATCAATATGGGTGAATATCACAGACCCAAGACTGAAAGTCAACACACAGAGTACCCGGTGTGTGATTCCACTGATACCAAGTTCAAAACCAGAAACATAAACCTAGGGATCTGGGTATTGCTTCCTGCTGGTCAGGGGGCACGGGTGGGGTGGCCTGGGCATGGGGAGGTGTGCAAAAAAAAACCCCTGCAGTCAGGATTATCACTGAGAAGCATCCTTAGGGGCCATTTGTTGTGTAGCCCTAAGGTCCTTTTCACTCCCCAGAAACCTGTGCTCTGGGGAGAGGTCACTTGGGCAGACCCTGTGCGTGGAAGTCCTGGGGCCCGAGTTGGGGTGTGTGAGCTATGAGGGGCAAAGGGAGGAGAGGAGAAGGAAGGAGTTATCAAGAGATCTCATTTGGGTCCTTTAATTTTTAAATTATTTTAAGAGATCTCCCCCCCTTGCCCCAGGCATCACTATTTTATTTTTGCATGTCAGAAAGAAACTTTATTTATAGTGGCCTCATAATATTCTGTGAGCAGACATCACTTTCTTTTCCTTTTTTAAAAAAATTAACATATATTATTAGCCCCAGGGGTACAGGTCTGTGAATCACCAGGTTTACACACTTCCCAGCACTCACCATAGCACATACCCTCCCCAATGTCTATAATCTCACCACGCTCTCCTGAACCCCCTTCCCCCCCAACCCCAGCCTGGCAACCTTCAGTTTGTTTTGTGAGGTTAAGAGTCTCTTATGGCTTGTCTCCCTCCCGGTCCCATCTTGTTTCATTTATTCATTTCCTGTCCCCCACACCCCCCATGTTGCTTCGCAACTTCCTCATATCAGGGAGATCATATGATAGTTGGCAGACATCATTTTTTAAAATGACAATAGTGTCCTGCTTCAGGGAGGCAGCTGTATGGCTGCCTTCCTGGAAGTGCTCACAGGTTTGTTACCCGCGGGAACGGGTTGAGAGGGCCCCACTCAGAACCTGAGATCCTCTGAGACGCCAACAGCTTAGCGTCTGATTTAGTGTCTCTGGAGCTCGGCTTGGAGAAAACTGGCTCTAGGAATCATCAGCTCATTTTCCAGGACGTGAAAGGCCTTGCAGCATGTCTGGAATGCTCTCCAGCTGGCCCATCTCCCGGCCTGGGCAGCCCAAGTTTAGGCAGAGAGGATGCCGTTTATGCAGTCATTTGTAACCCGAAGTCGTGTCCTGTAAACTTCCCTTCATCAGCATGCTGACCACATAACTTCGGCCAGGGCAGAAGCTACGAGCTTTCTATTCGTGCTTCAGGGTGACATTCTGAATTGGTGCTTCAGGGTGACATTCTGAACGGCCGTAGCACTTACTCACTTCTGGTTATCAGGAAGCGGTAATGTTTCAAACTGCGAGGGGACAGTCAGAGATAAACACAGGCCAGTTGCAGACTGAGTGGCGCCCAGGACAGGTTTCCTGTGTTGCGGATTTCCTTTCCTTTCCTTTCCTTTCTTTTCTTAAAAAAAAAAAAAAAAGTAAAATAATGTATTATTTTTTCACCTGGAATTAAGTATGCAAGGATAAAAAGAAAAAAAAAATCCCCTAAATCTCGGGGCACGAGGATCTTACTAATGTGCTGCTCTTTGCTTTTTTCCCCTTCTCTGTACTTGATGGCAGAAGGAGCAGAAAACACAGGACAGACAGTCCAGGTTTGGGGGGTTACTGTGTCCTGGGAAAACAGATCAAGGAGGGCCTTCACACTCCTCCATTTCCCAAGGACCTTGGGCGGGGTGGGGGTGAGGGTGGAGGTGGGGGGCATCTGCATGTAGGTTAATTTCTGATGCCAGTGTGAAAGGTAAAGGTTGCGTCCAACCACAATTACCTTTGAAATTCCCTCCAGTCTCTCGTCAAGCTCACCGAGCTGCTTTTGGGTAAAGAATTCTGCAGAATAATTCTAATACACACAGAAATGTAAGAACAACGGAACTCCGCAGGATGAAATAACTCGGGAAAACAAGCAGATTAGAAAAAAGAAACAGTGCACCGCAAGCGGTCAGCACGAGGCAGAGCAGCAGCGTCCTTCCAGCCCCGGGACAGGAGCTGCCCGCGACGTGGCCGCCACCTGCTGGCCCAGAGTCCCCTTGCCAGCCCCGCAGGGCTGCGACTCCCCGAAGCTCAGGTAACGAAGCCATGCGACTCCCGGGTCGGTGTGGGGGCAGATGGCCCCGCTGCGTTTTACCTCCTCTGCTCTAGCTAAATTAGAGAGGCTGAGCTATGCAGAGAAACATCTTCGGGAAGTACACACAGGGAGGGCAATAAAACACTTCTGGGCTACGTGTGCTGTTTATTTAGCAGTTTGGAAGGTGAAAGACACATCAGAGTAAATCACTTTTCCTCCACATTTTTATCGTGCTCGATTTTATTGCTATCTTTGGGCTTTAGAACACATGGTTCTTTTTCCTTAGATACAATGTAAATTCGAAGTTGGGTGGGAGGCGATCTCTGCGGAAAACAACTGACCCATTGTCGACCACCTCCCGGCAGGGCTGCTGGTCCTCATTCTGGAGGCAGCCTATATGGACCCGTTCCTGGCCAGAGCTCCGCTGTCACAACTTATCATGCCCCCGAGATGCTGGGAATGGCCAGTGATAGAGCGGGGGCAGGCCAGCAAAGCTGACTGCAGGGAAGGGGGTGATTTCGAGCACTTAGAGGGTGGCTGGGCCTGGGCCGGTCCTGGGTCTTCCCCATCACAGCCCACCTGATCACCCCTTCTGAGTTCACCAGCTGCTCCCTTCTCATTTCTCCACAGAAAGACTAGCTGACGATGAGGGAGAAAGTAAGAGACCTGTTCTTGCTTTTGCTTTCCTTCCCCATGTGCCCTGGGGTGAGGCATGGAAGCGGAAGAGAGCGGGAGCTGAGTTGGAAAGTTCTAGAAAGCTGATTTCCTAACAGACAGGGCGGCTGATAGGAAAGCCTGACAAACGAAGGAAGTTTGGGCAACGGATTATGAATCCCCAAATGGATTGCACTCAGGAAATGGCTCCCTGCCAGTGAGCAGGGCTGCAGGGGACAGCCTGGAGGAGGGCCCTCCTGGAGCCTGGAGCCCACCCTTCCCTCCAGGGCCCTGTGTCTGGGCTGACTCTGCTCACCCTGCACGAGCCTGTAGTCAGGACAGGCTTTGCCCCGAGTTTTGCAGAGCTCTGTTTCTGTAGTCTAAGCCATCAGTTGTCATTATGTCCTGAGAGGGGTACTCTGACCGGTGTGGTTCAGGGAGTCCCCTGGGTCCCCTCTGAGCCAGAGTGGTGGTGAGCATGGCCCCATGGAGGAGCCAGGGCCATGTATGTGCTTGGGCCATTGGTCACCTCACTCCACGACAACGCCAAATGTCAGTGTGGACATGGACCTGGCCTTACTAAGAAGCCTTGGAGAAGCTTCTGATGACCGGTGAGCCTCCGCGCCACAGCCTCGCCAGCTGGTCCGTCACACTATGAGTAAGCAAGAGCTGTTGGCTTCCTGTCCGGGGACTGGGGCAGCACAGGGTAGGCTTGAAGCCAGAAACAGCCCTCCAACTTTCAACCAGTCCCTGCTCCATGCAGAGAGCCCTCGAATGATAGTGCACAGAAGCTAGAGTTTCTTAAGATTTACTGAGGAAGAAATGTAATACCCTCCCACAGAGCCAAGTCCCTCATCATCCCTACAGTCCCCAGGACCCAAACCCAGTCCTTGGGTGGCAGCGGGGGACCCACCAACAGTCCCTTTATTTTTAAATTTGTATTGTTTGAGAAGTTAAACATGCAACATGTGTTCAAACCAGTTTCTGTTCCTGCAAAACATGTTCTCAGCTGAGGGCAGAGTTCCTGCTGGGGCCGATCTGCAGGGCCCCGTGAACCCTGAAAGTACCCAATCACGATGAGTGACTGTTGACCTCCCGGGATGACTGTGAACATCCCGGCATCTCCTGTTCCACAAACACCCTTCTAGGGGAGTCTCCTGCTGCTTTCTTCATCTACTGCAAGCTAGAGGTTATCAAGACACTGGCTTTTATGGAGTTAGGCAAGTGCCGAACACTGTTCTAGCAGAAGCAGATACGTCACCTGTCATCTGTCAGCTCAGCCTCCAGAGATAACCCCCGGTTTATATTTTGGGTGCCTGTTCTCCATCGCCCTCCCAGGCCCTCATGCTCCTATGTTTGATAGGCAGCCGACATCCAGGAAAAAGTGGTGTCACAGGCCGTTGGGAAAGGCCATTTCAATAGCACGGCATGGCTCACCAAGTTCAGTGCTCAGAACAATCACCTGGTGAGCTTGTAAAACAGATTCCCAGAGCCACGCCAGGAATTCTGCATTCCACGGGTGCTGAGAGGGGTGGCCTGCCTCGCCCAGCCCAACTGCTTCCAAGTCCTCCCGGCCTCTTTGACCTCTGCTTCCCAAAGAGGCCAGGACCTGGTTTGACCTTCTCTGGGCCTTCCCTGAGCAGGAGGGAAAGAGCGTTCTAGCTACCTACCCGAGCAGGAGTCCTGCCCAGAGTGGGGAGTGGAGGCTCTGTCCTGCACTGCCTCTTCCTGGCCCTGTGACCTTGGGCCAGTCACTTCCCCAAGCCCTGCTTTCTCCCTGACATAAGAGCCATCACTGTGCCTTCCCCAAAGAATGCTGGCTAGATGAGGATATAGTGGGGTCAGCGGTCATGGGTCTTGGGTTGGACCCTCGTGTGAGAGCCTCAGGGGCTGACAGAAGAACCATGGCTCAGGGCATGGTGGATTCTGTGTGATCTCCAGGCACTTAGGATTCCCCATCTACGAAGTATGGAATGGTGGGCACGAACCTCATGGGTCCAAGGTACCAGTTCCATGAAACAATGTGTGTAGAGAGCTGAGTAGAAGCCTAGCCCATGTTATGTGAATCACTGTTTGTACTGCTTCTTAGCTCAGTGCTGTGCTCCATAACCAGTCTTTTTATTTTAAAATCTATGTTGCTACAAGGTTCAAGCATGCGCAAACAGACTAGTCCAAGGTCCCCTTTTATACCCTTCACCCCAATTCAACAATTTGTCAACTTTTG
Source organism: Mustela erminea (assembly GCF_009829155.1). Classification (NCBI taxonomy): domain Eukaryota; kingdom Metazoa; phylum Chordata; class Mammalia; order Carnivora; family Mustelidae; genus Mustela; species Mustela erminea. The sequence goes on along the minus strand of NW_022476394.1, from coordinate 109,919 downwards.
CCTCCCGACCACCTTTTCCTTTTCCTGGCTGGCGTCAGGCTCAGGTCTGCTCTGGTGTTTCAGAAGCAGGGTCAGAGGTGGGAGCCCCGGAGCAGATGTCTGGGGCGTGGGGTGGGGGAATAGCTCAGAGCAGCAGTTGCTGGGAGAAGGATCTGGAATCAGCAGGAAGGGAGGGCAGAGCGAGCAGCCTGTGGGGTTTCTGTGGTTCCTAGCGACCAAAGCATGAATGTGAGTTCAAAACAAGCAAACCCAGATATGCTTCTCCGTATACATGAGACTCCGCATTCATCCCAAACAGCTTGGTGCTGCCAATTCCAAGTACTCCCCATCAGTGTTGCTTCTGGCTCTCAACGAAATGATAGCTTTCATAGATCCTCAGCCCTGTGGTTTCCCTATCATAGCCCAGGGCTCACCACATGGTCCTTGGGCCTCGGCAGAAGGGGGGCAATTCTGCATCTCCAGGCATGGGATCTTGGCTGGATCAAGACGCCCCTACCCACCCCCCACCGGGGGCTTTTCTGTTTCCTTGGTGTGGGGATCAGTGAGGACAGCCTTCACTACCCAGATTTGCCAGTTTTGGGCTCAAGGGATTGATTATGAGGATTTCCAGCTACCAAAATCTTGTCGTGTCTTTTCATTGGGAGCACAAGGGATGACGTGAGAGGTGCAGAGGGCTTGGGCCGATTCATGAGTCCCAAGAAGGGCAGATGCTACACATGTCAGGCACCTTCCTGACAAACTGGGGGCAGCGAGGTTGCTGACAGGGCAGGTGTGGTGATGGCCCACAGCCCAGGATGTGGGGCCTCAGCGGGTTGTTGGGCTGTGATTATGGGCAAACAACCTTAACTCTCTTTCCATAAAACAGCCATACTACTCCTGCCTCGCTGGTCAAAGAAGCCAAATCCATACTTTTATCCAAAGAGCTGAGAAGCAGACGCCTACCCCGTTTGGGACTACATCCCCCTCACCACTGCCCCCCGCCCCCACCCCGCAAGAGGGAAATTTCCAGATGATTCATAAACTTTTATGCTTTCTACTGAGAATATTCTCCCGAGACACTTAGTAAAAATGACATTAGCATTAAGTAGCTTTTAGGACCTTACTGATGTTAGGAAGAACATATATGGGGAGATATTATTAATCTAGTCTAGTGTCATTAGAAAAAGAGAGAGGAGGGTAGGACAGTGGGGCCCATGGCAGGGATGTCCTTTCCCGGGATAGCAGGCCTGTTGAGGAGGGCTGAATGAACCCACCCAGAGACCTCTGCCTCACACAGGGCAACAGGATACCACCTGGACTTCTGTTCATGCTTTCCTCCCTCTCAGAGCCTCCAGACCAAAGAATGAGTTTGAATTTTGTGGCACATATCACACATTATCCGTAATCAACTCCCCGTTCCTCCAGATGCCTCTGGCAGGAAGGAGAGCTTGAGAACTACCTATGAATAAATATTAAAAATTTTATGTTACCCAGATGGCCCTATACTTTCTATAAACGCATATAATTTTTAGGCTAACCCTATGAGATAGGAACGATAGTTACCCCAGATGATGCAACTGAGGCCCAGGGAGGTTCATGGCCAGCCTGGGGTCACACATCTAGTGACCACCTTGCTACCACGTCCACCTTCCTTTCCTCTTACCCTCCTTGGCCACTTCCCTGGGCTCTGTGTGCCTAGAAACTGTAATGTAAGATTTTTCATTCTCCCCACTGCCATGAAGGTGATTCAAGGAGATGTTTCAGGACCATCCCTTCTGTTCCTTCTGTCTCCCAGGACATCCCATCTCTTGGCCCTCACGATACTGGATACCTGCCCGACACCAGGCTCTGGAGGCCTCCAAGCGGTAGCACGTCCCATGTGGGCCCTTCAGGCCACCAGTGAGGACTCTGAGGCCAAAGGCATGGAAACACGAGGAGTGGAAATCTGGGATTGCAAACAAGGGCAAGGGAGGCAGCCTTGCCTCCTGAACTTCAACAAGCATTCCTGGAGGGATGATAAGACAGGAGATAGTGGAGAAATGATGGGGAGCAGGGTGTGGGAAGGGGACGGGGGCCTGGGGAGATTTGAACAGCTTGTTCCTTGGCATCCCCAGCAAAAGCAAACGGCCATTCCTGCTGTCCCCACTGAATGATTAGCCAGGTACGAAACCTGGAGGTTTCTCTGGAAGCCCAGGGCGCTGGCTTCCCCCTGCTAGGCTTGGCTCGGGGCACAGGAGGCCTAAGGCAACGCCCATGTGCAGGCATTGTGCTGTCTGGAGTGGAGGAAGAATGAGGACACCGTGGGAAAGAGGCCTGGGTGCGCCGCGGCAGAGAGTGCGTTCGTTTCTGTTATTCTGGTTCCCGGATCGGCTGCTGAGGACAGGTAACATGAGTGCCCTGTGGGCTGGGAGCCTGTGGTGCCCACCAACAAGTGAGGCTGGGCTCAGAAGTAAAGAGGTGCCTTGATTGTTAGTGCTAATATTTTAGCAAATATTCCCTGAGTGTCCACTGTGGCAAAACACAGAGCTGGGCTCTCTGGGGTGTGAGCCCGCCCTGTTTTGCATCCGTTCCCCAGCGAGGAGGCCTGCCTGCAGAATGTCAAGTGAGGACCGGAGCCAGAGGCGGGACTTGGAGGCACTAAGGGAGCTGGAACTCAGGGTCTGCTTGGGGATCTCAGTGGGCTGCCACCTGCACCAGGAACAATGTGGGATCCCTCAGGAATGGGCTTCCACCTCTGCCACGGCTGTCCGTCCCTCCTCCCGTGTTCTCACAGCCCAGGGGCTCCCGGAGGAGAGTTGGGGAGTGAAACTGACCAGGGCAGTGACAAGTCTCCCCGGCAATGGGGCTTTCCCTGGGTCCACTTCTGTGCCAGGAACCCACTTACCCATTAGGATCAGGAGCACCTTTCTGCTTCTGGAACTTTGTGAAGGTGAAGGGCAAAGACAAAGGGCAAAATTGCCCTCTCCCTGCACCTGAAATTCTTCACATTTCACATCAGGTCTCCTCCTGTTTGGATGCATTAGTTACTCTAAAGAAAGAGGACTGGGGCACCTGGGTGGCTCAGTGGGTTAAAGACTCTGCCTTCAGCTCAGGTCATGATCCCTGGGTCCTGGGATCGAGCCCCGCATCGGGCTCTCTGCTTAGCAGGGAGCCTGCTTCCCCCTCTCTCTCTGCCTCTCTCTCTGAGGACTTGTGATCTCTGTCTGTCAAATAAATAAATAAAATCTTTAAAAAAAAGAAAAAGAACTTTTTTTTTTAATTAAAAAAGTTAGGAAACCACCTTTGCTAACAAATCTGGGGTTTGGGTAATTGGATGAAGATCACACACCGAGGTGTGACACGGGTCAGAACAGAGCCCAGGAGCCTTGAGTGAGTGCGGGATCCCAGGGACCAGGCAGTGTCACCTTCAGCCAAGAGATCCTGATCCGCCGCTATTCTTTGTTCTTACCTTGTTTTTCTGGTGGGCATTTTGATTTTATAATGTCCTTTTCTGTAGAGAGGATAGAAAGATAAGGCAGCGCTCCAGACTGCCAGGTTCTGGGCTCCCAACACTCCCTCAGGGACAGAGGCCTCAGCTGTGGGGGCCCGGTGACCGCCGGCAGTCTGAGCCACCCAGCAAGAAGCAGCAGCCCCTGGTCTCTAGGTTCTGGTGAACTTGCTTCCAGAATGAGCCAGGACAAGATGCAAAGAGATCTTTCTGAAATGGGAGGAAACAGGAGGCATTCCCTGTGCCATTTCTCAGTTTCACGTCAAACTGTGTCTGCATTTGATGGTTGAAGTATTCCTTTTTCCAGTCATACTTTCTCTCATACATGGTTTGTTATCTCCAGCCCCAGGCCTCAGGATTCACTACTATGTGTGGTGTGTGTAATGTGTATGTGTGGTGTGTGTGTGTGTGATGTGTATGTGGGTGGTGTGCGTGTGTGTGTGTATGGTATGTATGTGTGTGTATGGTGTGTGGTGTGTGTAGTTTGTGTGTGCATGGTGTGTGCGTGTGTGTGTGGTAAGTGGTGGGTTGTGCGGGTTGTGGGTGTGGTATGTGTGGTGTGTGTGGTGGTGTGTGTGTGGTGTGGAGTATGTGGTGTTTGTGTATGTGTGGTGTGTGTTTGGAGTGTGTGTGTGTGTGGCGTGGAGTATGTGGTGTGGTGTGTGTGTGTGCGTGGTGTGCATGTATGTGGGGTGTGTGTGTGTGGCGTGCGTGTGTGGTATGTGGTGTGTGATGTATGATGTGTGATGTGTGTGTGGTGTGTGTGATGTGTGTATGGTGTGTTTGTGTGTGTGTGTGTGTGTGTGTGTGTGTGTGTGTGTGTGTACACGCACACACTGTCCCCGGGAGAAGAAAGCCCCGCTGTCCTTGCAGGCATGTTCTGTACTTTTACCCTCAGAAGTGGCTCATAGACCGGCTGAGCTAGGCCTCCTCTCTCCTGCTGTAAATAGAATCCAATCTTTCTCCTTAATCCATCCGCTCTGTATAATCCTTAAAAGCCATCCTGATCAAAGCATCTCTCTCTTCAAGAGTCCAGGGGGCTCCCTATTGCCTTCCACATAAGTTCCCACCACAGTGGGCCAGCATTCAGGGCCTCCACAGCCTGCCCTGCCCTGGCTTCCCAGACAGGTACCATAGATCACTTCCTTTGGATCCCTCCTGGCTCAGGACTCCCTCTGCTGGCTCTCCCTCCTCTTCCTGGACCCTGCTGAAATCCTACCTGTCAGGCTTCAGCTCAAATGCCACCTGCTCCAGGGAGCCCTCCCTGAGATTGAGAGAGAAGAGATTCTCTTGGGTTCAGAATCCCTTGGTGCCATTAGCTCTCGAATGGTCCTTCTCCCACCCAACCTTATGTAATGGATTCCTTGGGCACACTTCTTGCTCTTTGAGTGCGGGGACAGTTGTCTACCTTGTTTCCACATCCACCTCAAGTGTTTGCTGAATGAGTGGTTCTTTTGGTAGAGAAAAAAATGGGTGCTCAGAGAGAGGGTAAGTGATTTGCCCAAAGTTCCTCAAGCTGGTGGATAGCAGAATCAGATGGAGAACCCAGGTCTGAGAATGCCCGATGGCATTACCCTCTGCATCTGTCCACACCCAGTGTTTCATCTCAGTTAGACCCAAGGATGGCCAGTTCATGGAGGACACAGCCTTTGGCGTGACTCCCTGCCCATGCCTGAGAACTGTGCTAGTTCATGGTCGGCGGGGAAAGGAGGGCTTGTGTGTATGTGCCAAACACTTGTAGGTATTTTTAAGCCTTTATTAGATAGTTTTCACACATTCCCAAAAGCAGAGCAAATAATGCAACGACCTCCCTTGTGCACGTCACCCAGCTATGACAGGCATCACCTGATGTCCAGCTTCCCACATCCCGGATTCTGCTACTACAACCCTGGGTGTCAGTTAACATTTTTTCCTCCGGAGTCCTGTATTTCGCTACACTAATAGTTAGATCTAGAAGCTTGGTTGGGCTTGATTTTCTCTTTCCCTTCCCTTCTCTTCCCTTCCCTTTTCTTTCCTTCCTCCCTTCCTTCTTTCCTCCCTTTTTCTTCCTTCCTTCCTTCCCTTATCTCTCTCTTTCTCTCTTTCCTCTCTCTCGCTTTCTCTCCTTCCTTTCTTTCTCTTCTTCCTTCCTCCCTCCCTGCCTCTCTTCCTTCCTTTCTCTCTCTCTTTCAAGAATACTTACTTTACAGGTGGTGGTGTTGTTTCCACCAGGAACATGTGATGTTGTGGTCATTTTTAAGTATAACATATTTAAAAGTAGCTCAATATTATCACACACATCTGAAAAATGTAAAAACTGACTTACCCAACAGACCCTGACTGGAACTGGAAATGGTTTACTCTGGGTGGTGTCTTAACAGAAATTATTGGTAAATCAGATAACGAAGGAAAGAATATAAGAACACTGCTCAGTGATTGGCCTTCTGAAGTAAGAAGATTCCAGAACTGAGTACTGCTATTACTTCACTACGGCTACCTCCTCACCCAGGGCAGGATGTCAATATTTGATAACATCGTGGGGCAGCTTTGAGTAATATGTGATGGGTGTGTCAGTAGGAATCAGTACCACTTTTTTCAAGGAAATATACACGGCTCCTTTTCTCTTTCTTTCTTTTCTTATCTCTTTCTCTTTCTTTCTTCTCTCTCTCTCTCTTTCTTTCTTTTTTTAAAGATTTTTTATTTATTTGAGAGAGAGAATGTGTACAAGCTGGGTAGGGGAGACAGAGGCAGAGGGAGAGAAGAGAATCCTCAAGCAGACTCCCCACCGAGGTCACAGCTCGACTCCGGCCTTGACCCCAGGACTCTGAGATCATGACCTGAGCTGAAACCCACAGTTGGACGCTTAACCGACTGAACCACCGAGGTGCCCCTTCCATGGCTCCTTTTCTACAAGAACAATTTGGTAGTGTGGAAAAGAGTCTTCCTGGCTTCGGTATGAGGTAGAAATGATGACTCTAATCTTTAGTTCAGGGAGGGAGGTGGAGTCGAAGATAAAGGAGAGACAGGCAGTGTGAAAAGGTTGGGACCCTGGCAGTGGATGAGAATACTTGCATAGTTCAAAGGAAGGTGCAGAGGCCAGAGCTGGGCTGCAAGTTCATGGCGCCATCTTGACCCTTGACAACCACACACGTCTTCTTTGTGCCTTCACTTCTATCTGAAAATTGGGTTAGTCCCCAGCAGACACTGCAATTTTTTATAACATGGAGGCTTCCTACAGCCTTCATCTTAGAGTCCTTATTATTATTACTTTCCCTCTGTGTTGGCCCTGCTTTCTCAGTCCAAGAACTCTCTTGAAGTCCTTGCTACGCATCATAATGCATACATAGCTGGGGCTTTGCCCCTCTAGTTTCAAGGAGGCCTAAGTCCTGCACTTGAAGAAAGTTGCTGGAGACCTTCCTTGCAGGATACCAAAGTACCAAAAAAAAAAAAAAAATCTCGCTGGAATGAGTTTCACTCAAGTGGTGCGGGGCCTCCATCCCTTAGGATGTGCGGGGCCATAAAGATAAGCACTAAGCCTCTTCTTCTTGGAAGGAAGGGCTTATCATCAAGTCTTGGGTTTGGGGAAAGCCACCTCCCAGAAAGACGCTCTCGTTGGCGTCTCCACCACGGGCTTCACTGGGGACCGCGTCCCCGGGGCTGTGATGTCAGTTCCTCTGTTCCCTGGGGAGGCGCTGGTGTTTGGTCACTGAAAGGAGCACTGCCCTGGAAGGGGGTAGGGAGCAGTTTGTCCAGGAGTCGGGCCTCCAGCCAGGGCCCCTCCCCAGGTCCTCCGCACTTGAGATAGCTCGGGGAAAACTTTCTCATTATCACTGTGACCTCCAGGGCCCTGGGGTGCTAGCTAATCATTACCAGGGCCAGGGTTGTATTCCTCGGGCTCTCTGACCTGTTTTCGCCGCCCGGCTGGATTTATTACCTGGCCAAGGGGCCTTGGCTGGTGTTTGGACTGTGCTGTGTTGGACTGTGCGCTGATAGGCAGCCCAGCTGGCCCCAGTTCAGCCCTGGCTGGATACTGGAGTTAGGCCCCTCTTGGGAAAATGGAGCGTCTGAGTTGTTAGCCGCCCCCTTCCTGGGCTCCTGGGGGGCCCTGGTATGGAGCACCTATACTTCTTTTGGAGAAAGCCCCAAAATGAAATTGGGGCGCCAGAAGCTGAGGTCTAGAGTAGGATACCTAAAAGGCAGAAGGGCAAAGAGGCCAGGCTGAGTCATGGTTGTGCTACTCCTCGGGGGCTTTTTGCTCAGGGTCCAAACAAAGCGGGGTCTATGAAATCCTTTTTCCTTCATGGTACACCCTTCTCTTTCTCCCTCTGTCCAGGTAGGAGCTGAGACAAGCCAGGGGGCGTCCCATGCATATGTTATAAAAGCACGTTGACTTCCCCCAGAAGCACCTCCTAGCTTTCTTGATATTTGTAAGAAAGTTCTTAGGAATTAAATAAAGTAGAGGAAGATTTCAGAGTCATTTGCCCAAATGACTCCCCCAGAACCATCGCGGTTTTCCAGGAAGATCACGCTGAACATGTGCAGAGTGCATTTGCTTCTCCCACCTTTTGGGCCATCTCTCCATCCCATAGCCACAGGGATGCCACCAATACCCCCTCCCCCACCACGTCTGCTTTCCTGCCTCCTCCCCTAACTGACCACATCCTAGACCCTGTCCTCCCAGCCGGTCTTCTTCTCTAGACCGTCCATATTCCCAGTCTAATTCCGTCCTCCCCCTCTTATGAAGCTGCATTGAGTGGTGCACCCCCCAACGCCTTCCCCCCACCCCCTCCACAGTGCTCAGAGCTGGGTCTGCACGAGCCCACGTTTTCTCTCATCTGAGGTGACCGGGTTATCCTTGAGGTTCATTCCCCCAGACTGGGGCTGGGTTTCACCTCCTTTTCTATGGCTGTGGGAGGCACAGGCCCTTTCCCCAATTTGGGACATCCCAGTGGGTCCCGTGAGCTCAAAGCACACCTCAGTACCACATCTATGTCACTGGGAGACCAGGTCAGGGTTAGGGTCAGTACCCACGCTTGCTGCATGAGGGAAGGACAGGGGTTAGGGGCTGGGTTGGACGAGGTTGTCCCGGGCCTACCCTCCTATCCCCTGCTGCTCATGCCCCACATCACCCACTGCTGCCGTTCTTCTGGGGACCCACTGTGTAGATCTGGTGAAAAGTGGGGTGAAAAGGAGCTATCTGGAGATGTTAAGGAGCACCTCCGCGGTAGGCTTCAGGGCATTGGAGGATGCTGGGACACTGCCTCCCAGGTGGCCTTGTCCCTTTGGAGGGGTGGGTGCCGTGCCGGCTGCTATGGGCAGAGAGGAGAAAGGGTGACTAGGGCCGAGCTTGGGGAGGCCAACTGCAGGACTCCGGGTCCTAGCCCCCCGCAGGGCTGGAGCACCACGTGGACCAGGCAATCCCAATGCCTGGCCGGGTGCGCAGAACCCAGCGAGGGTGGGAGTGGGAGGCTCAGAAGCGTCTTCCTCCAGGTGGAGAGGGTGAAGGGCTTAAGTAAGCACAGGACGAGACCAGAAAACCCCTGCTTCCACCCCATGTTCTCCTGGAGGGGAGCCCTCTAGCTCTCCCAGGCCAGAGCATACCACTGAGAGGTGGTTACCTGGAAGCAAGGTGTGGGCTTTTCTTCTAGAGCTGCCTAGTGGTCCCTTCCTCCCAGCCTTCTTTCTGCGCTTTGGGACACAAAGAGAATTTGTCATTATAAATGAAGCCTGCTTCCTCCCTTTTATTACATAGTTGATAGCATTAGTTACCTCTGTGATTTCTTTTATTACCCTCAATTTTTATTAATACATGTGGTTACCGGTGATAACGATCTCATAAAATAATAACGGGGTGAGCTCTTGCTGAGAGGCCCCCTTTGATGAGTCAGATAACACCTCTCTGCTCCCCTGAGGAAGGAGGGTGTCGGGTCCCAGGGCCGGGGCTCGTCCACACATCAGCATCCCCTCGGCTGTTTACAGGGATGCTCTGTGTCTGGAGACGGGCGGGACCTCATGCTTTACAGCAGTGTGAGTCCGGGGAAGGCCCCGCTGTCACCCAGAAATGTCACAGTTCTGGGCACAGCTAATGGGGAAGAAACTGGGGGAAGGGCATCCCCTAGGGACACTGTGAGTCCTGTGTTCCCACAGAGTATCTGGGCCTGCTCAGCTGTGGGACCGATGGAACCCATGTGACTAACCCATCAGGACAGCCCCCAGAAGGGGAAACAGCATCCCCCTGTAAGACTCGGTGTTCTACTGGGGAAGCCCCAGTTTCCCACAGAGCTCACCCTGTCCTGTCACTTTGCTTCTGGGGATCCAGACTCGCCCTTCCTCTGGCATCCCTCCCTCCCTGCACGGGCCTCACTTCCCCTCATCCCCCAACCATGCCATGGGGCCTTCAGAAGGAGAGCAAGGAGCTAGTGCAGAGACTGTCCTATCTTATTTTGTTTTTTTGCAACACTGGACACAGGTGACTTTCCATGAATGGCTTCCTGTCTCACTCAGTAAAAGCAAAGATTTCACATTAGCTTTCAAGGCTTACCCCTGTCCCCAACTTTAATTTCCTACTGCGCTCTCCCCTGCCCTCACTCTGATCTAGCCACACCAGTCTTCCTGCTAGTTTTTACTAACTAGGCATGTCCAACACAGGCTTCTCCTAGCCTCTCCTCCCCACTCCTTGCCCCTGGGAAGATGGCTTGTTCCCTCATCACTTCAGTCTGTACTCATGTCACTATCTCTGTAAGGACTTCCCTAACTACCCTGTTTACAACTGTCCTCCTCCACCTCACCCTGGCACTCTCTATAGCATTCAATACCATCTACCATATTATATATTTGCCTTATTAACTTTGCTTACTGTTATGTCTCCCCCAGCAAGAAAATAAGTTTTGGAATGGCAGGGACTTTTGTCTGCAAACCACCATTTCCCCATACACAGAACAGTACCAGGCCCTAAGGAAAGGAGAAAGCAGAAGAAGGGGCAGCAAAGAAGGAAATCAGAACAGGGAAGACTTCCCTTCTTGTGCTTCACCTCTTCCCTTTAGATCCCTAATACTCTTCCTCTGAATCCTCTTCTTCTGCTCGACCCTTTGGAAGTATTCCTAGGGTTTTAACTTTCAAGCCTTTACAAGTACTCCTTGCATAAACTCATGCATAAAAGAAAACATCAATGATTGCCTAAACAATGACAACTCCCAAATTTATTCTTTTGGACCACACCTTTTCCCTAACCCTGTACCCTCAGAACAGGCTATTTACTAGACCAAATCCTATCACCTAAGTTCCTCTCCCCCATCCCCTACGATCCTCCCAGTCCTACTCATACTGATCTATCTTACTATTCAAATCTATTTATTTAATTACTTTAAAAAGATTTTATTTATTTACTTGAGAGAGGGAGAGGGAGCATGTGCAGGTGCACAAGTCGGGGCAGGGAGGAGGAGAAGCAGACTCCCCACTAAGCAGGTAGCTCCATCTGGGGCTCGACCCCAGGATCCTGGGATCATGACCTGAGCTGAAGGCAGACACTTAACTGAGCCACCCAGGCACCCCTCAAATCTCTTGATTAGACCATTACTCTGTGAGGCAGAGGAGTGTTACCGTTAAGAGAACAGGACTGGTATCACAAAGACCTGGATTCTGGGCGCCTGGGTGGCTCAGTGGGTTAAAGCCTCTGCCTTCAGCTCAGGTCATGATCCCGGGGTCCTGGGGTCGAGTCCCGCATTGGGGTCTCTGCTCAGCAGGGAGGCTACTTCCTCCTCTCTCTCTGCCTGATTCTCTGTGACCTCTGTCTGTCAAATAAATGAATGAAATCTTTAAAACACACAAAAAACAAAGACCTGGATTCAAGTTCCCAGCTCCACCTCGTCCTTATTAGAATGAGCTGTTTGAGTCAGGACAAGTTATTTAATTTCTGCAAATTTTCGTTTTCTCACCTATATAATGGGATAATATTAGTGAGTCAAAATAGCACTTCGTGTGAGGAAAAGCAGTCAGGTGCTGCTCCCCACAATCTACTGGCTCTTACTCTTAGTCATTCTTAGTTTGCATCTCTTTTCCTCTTTGTAACTGATTCCACATATTTGTGTACATAACACCTATGATTGCACGTTCTAATGACAAAAACGGGTAGCAAGCTAAGAACAAACTAGGTGTTACTTTTGGAATAATTCAACTTGAGCCCTAATGGGGTCAGATTTTCATGGGATATTCCATTCCTTAACAAACTCTAGAGAGCAGTCTTCCATGTATAGTTTAGGAAAAGATTCTTCCTTACCATTCTGTAAAGTTCCATTCACAAACAGCACTTCACTGGACATCAACAGATGATGTCAGCCAAAGCCCTGGAGCCTGGCAGGGAAAGCAGAAAGACTGCATAAAGAACTGTCTCTGCGTATTTACCATTGTTTCTTGGCAAGACTACCTCATTATGGTGAAATTAGAACTCAGAATGATAGGCAGAGCTTGGAAACAGTCTTTCAGAAATACAAATTCAGACTGGACATCTTTAGTGATGCTATACAGTAAGTAAACTAAATGTGACCAAAACAGGATGGTATTATATCTGTTCCTGAACTTTATCACTATAAAGCCATTTAGTCAGTACTCAGCTAAAATATTTATCTGATAAATCTCTGGTTCATAAGCGGTAACAATTTAAAAAAAACCATAAACAATACAAAAATGTCAAGAAAAGCGTTTAGAGGGAAAAAAGCTCTTAGAATTATCATTAGGATTCACTTCTGAGTATTAATACATTTTAACAATTAGTTTAAAACTAGAGAAGTAACGAAAAGAAAATGATGACAAACGCTAGTTTAAATCTTCACTCTACCCCCTCATGAGGGAAGATTACTTCAACTCTCCAAGCCTATTTCCTTCTCATCTGCAAATGCTGATAATGTACCCAACTGGCAGGGTTATTTAAGAAATTAGGACAATTGTGTATAAATTAGCATTACTTGTGAATATTGCAGAAGTTTGTGTAGTTAGCTACACTGACATAGAAGTTGCTCAAGAAGTGGTAATTATTACTTTTCTTTTTTTTTTTTAGAAGATTTTATTTATGTATTTGACAGAGAGAAATCACAATTAGGCAGAGAGGCAGGCAGAGAGAGAGGAAAGGAAGCAGGACCCCTGCTGAGCAGAGAGCCCGATGTGGGACTCGATCCCAGGACCCTGAGATCATGACCTGAGCCGAAGGACAGCAGCTTAACCCACTGAGCCGACCCAGGACACCCCTAATTATTACTTTTCAAATACAGATGTCTTAACATAGAACAAATAAATAGTTACATGGGACTTAACTCTACAGGTCAATTCTTGATCATAGTGACTAAACTGCATAGTTCCAAATTAGCTAAGTAAACTTAAAAGCAATTCATTTTTAGTTTTAAAATACAATCATTTTTTGCAGTAAATTAACCATGTCCAAGTGAAGGTTATGGAAAATAGTATAATAATGCAATAGGGTACGTTCATAACAATCTTCTAATAATGTCATAATTTGTGAAAATATTATAATTCACACAGCAATTATCATAATGTACAGTGAGATTCATGTCTATCATGCTCACTGCTCTATAGCCAGTGTCTGTCCTGTGCCTGGCACATAACTGGGACCTAGTTAGTATTAGTTTAAATGCAGCGTACCTACAGCCACTTATGATTATTCAAGATACTGGTGGTCTTATGCTAGAAGAGGAACTCAAAGTAATGAAAGAGCACAACCTGAAAAGTAATTTTAATAGAAAATTATTCATGAATCTTCTGCTCCTTAAAGTCATAAAAAGACCTCACTAAACTGTCAGGATAGGCCCACTGTGAAAAACTACTATATAATACACAGTTGGAACCCTGGAACCAGGACAAGAACCTGATCTGATGCATGATCTAGTCCTCTTTTCCATCTCTGTGTTTTCTACTAGTTTGGTTATTTACTAAACCACCCTTCTATTTTCAAACTTTAAGAGCCAGCAACTTGAATTATAGTTATTTTACCATTCTTCTCCTAGGGGGAAAAAAAAAAAAGATTCTTCTCTCCCATCTAAGTACCAACCAGGCCCTCCCCTGCTTAGATTCCGAGATCAGACCAGATCGGACGCGTTCAGGGTGGTATGGCCATAGACAAGGGGGAAAAAAAAGATTTTTAAAAAGGGGTTAGTTTTTAGCATCTTCAATTATTATAGTATGTGCAATGTTATAAACAAGCTCTAACAAAAATCCATGACACCTTAAAAAGGTTCGTGAAGCATTTTAATGACATAGACTCAAATTCTCATCGGACAAATGAAGATAACGTATGTCGCTATTTTTTCTACATGAACTGTAACTTTAGGATGCGCGGCAATTGAGTGATGGCTTTAGCAAATCACCAGCAGTCAGGATTCACAATGGGTCCTCTCCCTGATTTTGTTAGGCTCCAGGCGATCTTAAAATTACATTATTCAGTTCTTCTTCTTGTCCGGATTTATGCTTTCTTCCTCCCAAGGCTGAAGCTGAACCTAATTCTTGGTAACGTAACTTGTTAATATGTTGATGCCATTTCCTTCCGTCTCAGTATTTGTAATGGAATTATACTACTTGTTCGTTTCTAAAAATAAATGCCTTTCACACGGAAAAATTAAGCATGGGATTAATTAAGATCAACTGAAAAAGAGTTCCTATCAGACACTTAAAAATATGGGCTAACATGTTTTCCTTCTCCGTAACTCCTCTGTTTAACTGACTATTGACGCTAAAGACAATGAAAGTTTCGAAGCACACAGAGACAGCAGACGGAGACAGCCGACCGAGACAACAAAGTGAGGGGGAGCAGAGTGCTGATCTCAGCGCCTCCAAAACTTGCATCAAGAATCCTGGGACACGGGACAATTCAACGTGAGCAAGGAAAAGCCTTACACAATATCACAATGCTGATCTGGGGACCCACCCGTTTCCCGGTCTTTGGGGCAGCGAATGCCTGAGAGCAGCTGAAGCTAAAGCAGCCCCAATTTTGCCCAAGAAGTGTAGCGCGACCAATTTCACGGGACTCAACCCCCAGCTGCCCAAATCGTCCACACCCCAACACCAAAGACTGAAAACGGGACTTCCACTCGCATAGGTACAGGTGGCCTCCGCACCTACCCTGGCCCAAACTGCCCTGCCCTCCCACACGAGGCCCGGGTACGGTCCCGCGGGGCCGGTCCTCAGCCCCGGTCCGGCCAGCCCAGCCACCGTCGCCCCCCACCTCTGCCAGGTCAGACCATGGCTAGTGGCTAACAGTTCTCCGCGTCGGAATACCTTGGTCGTACGGATGTGCTCCATCCCGAGCAGACGTCCGCCGGCAGCGCCACTCACAAGCGTACCATGGAGCGAGAGAGCCGGGCGGACCCAAGGACCCAGGCCCAGCAGGAACTACCAGCCGCCCAGCCCGCCGCCCGTCCGCCCGCCCCCGGGCAGCGCCCACCGCGCAGGCGCAACCGGCGGGCGCGGGCTCCTAGAAACGCTTTCCCAAAGCCGAGGCCTGGGTGGGGGCAAAGACTGGAGGGGTAGAGTGTCCTCCGAGAGAGAGTGGCGTCTGGTTCTTCTGCGGCTGCCGTGGGTCCTACACCGCCACCTGCTAGTGGAGGCTCGGAACCAGCAGCAACTCCCACCCTCCACTCCCCCAGAAGAACCTGTTAAAGGATCATCAGATATTTACTGTACGCTTAATGTGAACAATCAAAATTCCCAATACTAGGGTCTCCGGGGTGGCTCAGTCCTTAAGCGCCTGCCTTCTCCTCAGGTCATGATCCCAAGGTCCTGGTATGGAGCCCCGCATGGGGCTCCCTGCTCAGCAGGAAGCCGGCTTCTCCCTCTCCCACTCCCCGTTTGCGTTCGCTCTCTGGCTGTGCCTCTTTGTTAAATAAATAAATAAAATTATTTTAAAAATTCCCAGTACTACACAATTACTTATGTAAAAGTGTAGTTAATGTCCTACACACCAGTTATCCATTAAAAATCATGGAGCAGATCTTAAATAAATATTCAAAGGGCGAAATATATATTATATATTATGTATATATAATATGCATATATTTCATATATATATAGTAGATCCTAGCAAGTAAAAACTGAACAAACTGAAAAACCGTCAACTTTTCCTAGATTTGCAAGAGAACTGAGGTCACAAGGCAAATCGTTATCCCTAAAATTAGATAGAGGGGCAGGCAAATACACAAGTTAAGGGAATAGAAACTCACAAGCAACAACCTTCCTGGGAGATAGTGCCAAGAAGCAACCTTACCGGGCACCAGTGTTTGGCAGCTTCTTTTACCCACTACATCATGTTCAACAATCCAGAAAACCTTACAAGGCATACTGAAGAGCAGAAAACAGTGTGAAGAGCAAGCATCAACAGAGCAAGCATCAAAGCTGGACTTGGATATGACAGGGATGTTGGAATTATCATATTGAAAATTCAAAATAATTAGGACTAATATGCTAAAGACTCTATCTGCATAAAGGAGACAACGTGCAAGAACAAATGGACAATGTAAACAGAGAGATGGGAATCCTAAGAAAGAAATGCTAGAGATAAAAACAACAAAGCAAAACAAACAAACAAAAAAACACTGCAAAAGAAATGAAGAAAGCCTTTGTTGGAGTTATTAATAATTTGGACATGGCTGCGGAAAGAGATCTCTAGCCACAGAGAGCTTGAAGGTATCTCAACAGAAACCTCCAAAACTGAAAAACAAAGAAAACAAAGGTTGAAAACAAAAAACAAAATTGGAGCAGAATAACCAAGAGCCACCGGACATGTACAAAAGGTGAAATGCAGACACATGTAATAAATATCCAAAGATGAAAAAAAAAGGAACATAAGCAAATATTTGGAACAATAACGTCTGAGATATTCCCTTGAATTAATGTCATACACCAAAAGTCAGACCCAGTAAGTTCAGAGAACACCAAGCAGCATAGATGTCAGAAAGACTGCATATCGTTCTCAAACTATAGAAAGTCAAAGATAAAGAAAAATTCTGAAAAAGCCAGAGGGAAAAAACAGTCTACCCAAAGAAGAGCAAAGATAACAACCACATTTGACTTCTCTTCACATGTGATGAGGCTGAACAAGCAAGAGAAGAGTAAAGTGAAATAAAGACTTTTCAGACAAACAAAAATTGAGCAAATTTGTTGCCAGTAGAGCTGCCTTGGGAAAAAAAATAGTTAAAAGATGCCCTTTCGAGAGAAGTAAGATGATACAGGTCAAAAACTTGAATCTACTTAAGGAAAGGAAAGAGCACTGGAGAAGGAATTAGTGAAAGTAAAATAAAAACATTTTCTTATTCTTTATTGATGTAATAAAAAATATTTTGTTCAAATATGTGTGTACGCACACGTGTATGTGTGCATTTATGTATAATTGAAATGAAGGGGAGGACAGCAATGATTCAGGGATGGGAGGGAGGAAGAAAGAATTATAAAGTACTCGCACGACCAAAAAACCCCAAAACAATGCTGCAGAAGAATATTACGTAACAAAAATGTTGATGTTATATTAATGAATGAAAAATATGCTGGCCATAGAATGGTAAGATCAATGTGACTCTGTTTTGTAATTTTTATTTGTATAAACAAAAAGTTTACATTTGGGGGCACTTGGGTGGCTCTGTTGGTTAAGTGTCTGTCTTTGGCTCTGGTGACGATCCCAGGGTCCTGGGATCAAGTCCCACATTGGGCTTCTTGCTCAGCGAGGAGCGGGCTTCTCCCTCTGCCTCTGTCTTCCCCCTTGCTTGTGCTCTCTCTCTCTCTCTCTCTCTGTCAAATGAATAAATAAAAATCTTTTAAAAAAAAGTTTACATTTCTAGATGGGAGGATCGTGGGTGACTTTTTGTAATTCCTGTGTTTCAGTTTTTCTCAGTCTCAAGTGATTCTGCCCCTCAGGATATCTGGCCATCTGTGGAGGCATTTTGGGTGATTACCAAGTGGGTGCACGTGTGGAGAGTGCTACTGACATCTAGTGGGTGCAGGTTAGCTCTGCTGCTGAACATCCTACAGAGCACCAGACACCACTCCCGCCCCCCACCGCACCTCCCCAAGAAGAATTATCCAGACCAACAGGTGAACTGTGAAGAGGTGGAGAAGTCCTGTTTTATGTCTCCCAGGGGTTTTGTAGCAAGCAATTTCACTTATTGTAACTAGAAAATGCTCTTTGCAAAACACCATCATCATTTTTACATCATCTTTCTTGCTGTGTTTGATGCTACAAAGGTTTACCACCTAAGTTTTCTTCTCTAACTAAAAATTTGCCAGCATCTCATTTTTATTATTTATTTATTTATTTATTTATTTATTTATTTATTTATTTATATTTATTTTATTTTAATATTTATTCAACTTGTCTTGGTGTTGGTTTGTTTTGGTTTGTCTGTTTTTTGGTTTTGTTTTGTTTTGTTTCGTGTTTTGAATGCCTGCTCTGCTCCAGACAGATTGCCAAAGCAAATGCTTATTAATCTCAGCAGTCTTTGTGGTGAAATTACTTACTCCTGTAGGTATATGTGAAATAAGAATAAGGTCAAGCCACCTAGACACCAGTGTTGGTACAGTATCTCATCCAAAAGAAACCGAAATCCTGCTTTAAAACAAAACTAAGCATTGAAAACTAATATAACTCCTTACTGAAGATCTCTTGAGAAGGTAGAATAGGGTGAATTATACTAAATAACATCCATCAAGACTCCCTTAATAAAACTTCTTTGTATACTGTTTCCCCCGCATTTTTTGTCATTATCCCTATTTCCTGCTCATCTGCAGTTTGCCCTCACATACCAGGCTATCCTCCCCCACTCTTTTCTCTTATCATTTCTCATTTTTTTTCTTTTAGCAATTTTCATGGAGAGGTAATAACAGTAACTAACACTTACTAAGGGATTATCAGGACAAAGAAAGTGTACCAAATGCATCATCTGTGTTATGAGGGAAATACTGTTCCTTTCCTCAGTTTAAAGATGAAGAAAGTGGAATACAATGAAGTTAAGTATCTTGCCCAATATCACAGAGAGCTAAAGCCTAGATCCATGATGTAAAGCCAGATAGTCTGACTGGAGAGTCTGTATTCTTTTTTTAAGAATTATTTTTATTAACATATAATGTATTATTTGCCTCAGGGGTACAGGTCTGTGAATCATCAGGCTTACACACTTCACAGCACTCACCAGAGCACATATCCTCTCCAATGTCCATAACCCAACCACTCTTTCCCTACCTCCCCACCCCCCAGCAACCCTTAGTTTGTTTTGTGAGATTAAGAGTCTCTTATGGTTTGTTTCCCTCCCGACCCCATCTTGTTTCATTTTTTCCTTCCCTAATCCCATGACCCCCTGCCCTGCCTCTCAAATTCCTCATATCAGAGAGATCATATGATAATTGTCTTTATCTGATTATAGAGTCTGTATTTTTAACAGCTATTCTATACTGATTTCTTTTCCAAAATCTATATATAAGTTCCACTTATGATAATATAATAGGCTAGGAAATGACCCTGCCTTAAAAAAAAAAGAATTAAAATAACAAAGTAGAAATCAAGTTCTGTAAAGCACCAGGTAACTGACAAGTTAGTGAGAAGGTACAAAATGGCTTTTTTCTCCAGTAGACTCTTATCACCCTTCTCCTCTCATTGTCTCTTGATATGTTCATTGGACATGTGTGGATATATTCACCTCTGAACTTTGGTTCCTGCTCTTTACTTGCTTGCTGGGCCCCAACACACCCTGTTTTTTCTAACCAGCCTATAAGCTCAAGTTCCTATTCAATGGTGATGGCAGAATGAATAATTAGACAGAACTTAAACATCAGAATTATAAAACTAAGTCCTTCACTCAGGTTATCAATTAGTAAATAATATTATTGCTGTGAAAATGATTGTACTTGAAGTAATGAAACTTTTCAGTGATAGGTCCTAAGAGAGATTATCTAGTCAAACACTTTTATACTTGAAGTTGAGGCCCAGAGAAGTTAAGTGATTTGCCCATATTGAAAATGCTAGTAGTGAACTAGAACCCAGATTCCTTTATTCCCATTTCAGTGCTCTTTTACCATATCATACTGAACTTGTGTTTTTAAATATCATCCCAAACACATTTCATTTCTCCATGTATATAACAAGAATAAATTTTTGCTTCAAGTTTTAGGAAAAGAGGGGCACCTGGATGGCTCAGTCAGTTGAGCATCTGCCTTTGGCTCAGGTCATGATCTTGGGGTCCTGAGATTGAACCCCCTGTCAAACTTCCTGCTTTGGTGGGCAGTCTGTTTCTCCCTCTGCCTCTGCTTCCCCCACCCTCTTGTGTGAGTTCTCTCTCTCTCTGTGTGTCTCGAATAAATAAATAAAATCTTTTAAAAAATTTTAGAAAAAGATTCTATTTTTTAAAAAACTAAATCAAAAGCACCCAACACCACTAGAAAATTTTGGTATTGACCAAATTCTGTAAGCCTATATTGTTTTAGACCAAAGCTGGTAAGAGAATGTTGCACTGTGCATAACTTTAAGTATATAACTACCTTTTTAAAAGTTTATTTACATTTTGGCATCTCATATAAAGATAGTTAACTAGTCATGATTCTCTATTTTAGTTAATTGCCTGAAGGAAGGATCCAAATGCTGTTTCCTATTCTATAAAATAAGAGTTTATTTGGAATGGTAGCTCAAAATCTTTTCTAAGTTCTGTACTTCTCTAAGTCACATTACCCAAAACTTAAATTTTACAATGCTGTGTCATCCTTTTTTCCTAATGCATTTAGAGGTAAGAAGGATGTATAGAACATGTCTAACATATTGTGAAAATCTGTGAAGATGTCTTAAATAATTTGAACTTCATTTTAGCTAAAGCATTTTAAACTGACAAATTACTTAAGATTGTATTCAGAATTAATTATAAAGTAATTTTTATAATGCCAGATTACATTAATATGTTTATGAAATATCTTTGAGATTGCTATAGATTTTAGAAAGCCTGCTCCAAGTAGAATTTCAACCTATGTAGTAAAACAAAGTAAGAAAATAATACTTTACTGTTGGATAGCACTTTAATATTCCCAGAGCAAAAGATTTTCAGATCCTGACATTTGGAGATTCTTCTACAAATAGGACACTTCACCTTATTAACCTGATTAACTTGCAGTGAAAGTCACCAATTGACAGGTCCTACCCACACACTTCTTTCAGTGCTTCATTCTTTATATGAGTGATTGTCCAACAGTTCACTCCAACAATTGTCCATTAATTTAAGGAAAGTTTCCAACATGAAAAACATGATAATTGGAATCAAACAGTATTATGTGATCCAGAAGAAACTGACAATGAAGGTAGCTAGAAGATTAAAAGCAAAAGCAAAAAGAAAAAGAAACATATATAAGTTAGAGACGAACTATATTTTCAAAGAATCAGTGGAACTATTGAGTTCATTAAATAAGAATAAGGTGCTATTTAAATTTTTCAAAATAGAAAAAGCAGAACTTTGAAATTAAAAATATAATTAAAATTTAATTATAAACACAAATAGACTGGAAGAGAAAGTTATGAAGAGCCCCTAGAAAACAGAACAGGAAGCAAAGAGGTTAAGAGAAACAGAAGGGGAAGGAAGAGAAAAAGGTGGGGGAGAGGCAAACCATAAAAGACTCTTAACTATAGAAAACAAACTGCGGGTTGCCAGAGGGGAAGTGGGTGGGGGATGGGCAAAAGTGATGATGGATATTAAGGAAGGTAATTGTAATTGGCATCATGTATTATATGTAAGTGATGAATCACTAAATTCTACTCCTGAAATGAGTATTACCCTATCTGTTAACCAACTAATTTAAATAAAAACCTGGGGGAAAAAAAAAAACGAAGGCAGAAAAAACTTGAGATTCAAGGCTTAACCAGGAGGCCCATCATATTGCAAGTAAGACTCCAATAAAGGAAGAATAGAAAAAGTAAAGTGAGCAAGAAATTATTAAAGAACTAATTAGTTTATTTTTTCTCAGAACTGATGGAAATGAGTCTCCACATTGAAAAAGCCCACTGAATATCCAGGACAATAAATGAAAAATACTCTTACCAAAGAGAAAGTCCCAAATTGCAGCATATCAAGGATAAACAAGAGGTTGTAAGAGTTTCCCAAATGCAAGGAATGGGGATAGTTCACATCCAAAAAGTAGAACGGCACTGGACTTCTCCACAACTACATTGTGAAACAATTTCTTCATAATTGTAAGGGGAATAGTTTCACTAGTTTATTCTGTACTCAGCCAAATCAAGTGTGATGGTACAAAAGCAAGAGTAGTCCCTCCTTTCCCTAAAAAATACTTTCAATGGACTGTGGCCTCTGAAATTTTTAAAGGATGTGATTTGTCCAGATGATTAAATAAGAAAGAGAAAGATATAGATGACTTGGGGGGGGGATCCCACTCAGGAGAGGGATTAAAAAAGTGTCAGCATGGCTGCTATTCAACAAGCCATGAGGTCAGTCATTTCCATATTGTACTCTCTAAAAGAGAACCTTGGGAAGGAGCTCTCCAGGAAACAAAGGAACATAACATGTTTGAGCATACAGAAAAAATATTAATTGCATGTAGCAGTGATTTGGAAGAGTATATAATAATTGTATTAAGTACATAGAAAACTAGAGGGTAAAAAAATGAGTGGTTATGAACTCCAGGAGAAATAATAGGCGTGGTCCTAGTTCACCTCTTTGCTTAAAATATTTGCAACTCATAATAATGTAGACATTAGCTATTTATATTTATATTGGTGATTTATATAGTCCCACATTATAACATTATTTTGATATCAGAGATGGGTAGAAATGTGGGATAAGAATATAGAAGAGTGAAGTCTTCATATGGTTGGGAGTTAACCAATTATGTTTTAAATTGATAAATGAAGAAATAAAGTATAAGGATATCATCTAGACCCACACTTATATTAATCTGTGGCAAAGGAGGCAAGAGTATACAATGAGAGAAAAGACAGTCTTCAACAAATTTTGCTTGGAAAACTGGACAGCTACATGCAAAAGAATAAAATTGGACCACTTTCTTATACTGTACATACACAATAATAAATCAAAATGGAATAAAGACCTAAGTGGGAGACCTGAAAAAACAAAACTCATAGAAGAAGACAGAAGCAGTCATTTCTTTGACATCTGCCATCACAACGGTTTCCTAGATATGTCTCCTGAGACAAGGGAAACAAAAGCAAAAATAAACTGTTGGGACTACACCAAAATAAAAAGCTTTTGTGCAGCAGAGGAAACCATCACCAAAACAAAAAGGCAACCTACTAAGTAGGAGAAGGTATTTGCAAATGATATATCCAATAGGGATTAATATCCAAAATATATAAAGCATTTATACAAGTCAGTACCCCCCCAAAAAAAAGAACAAACAGATAATCCGATTTTAAAAAGGACAGAGGACCTGAATAGACATTTTTCCAAAGAAGACATACTCATGGCCAACAGATACATGAAAAGATGCTCAACATCATTATACAATGAAATGCAAAAGAAAACCACAGTGAGATATCATTTTACACCTGTCAGAATGGCAGAATCAAAAAGACAAGAAATAACAACAGTTGGAGAGGATGTGGAGAAAAAGGAACCCTTGTGCACTGTTGGTAGGAATGAAAATTGGTACAACCACTGTGGAAAATAGTATAAACCTTTCTCAAAAAATTAAAAATAGAAATTTAAAAAAGAAGCTCTGGCACATTGTTGGTGGGAATGCAAATTGATGCAACAACTGTAGAAAACAGCATAAAGGTTTTACAAAAAATTAAAAATAGAAATACCATATGACCCAGTGATTCAACTACTGGGTATTTACCCAAAGAAAATAAAACACTAATTTGAAAAGACATATGCACTCCTATGTTTACTGCAGCATTATTTACAATAGCCAAAATATGGAAGCAACCCAAGTGTCCATTAATGACTAGATAAAGAAGATATGATTGATATATAGATAGAATATATATTCTTTATATATAGATATATATATAAATAGATTAGGTAAATTAGATAAATAGATATATCTAAAGAAGATGTGATATATATATATATATACTTACACTTAAGTGTATATATATTTATATTATGTATAATATATATAATATATACAATATACATATATTATATATATATACACATATATATATAAATGGAATATTGCTCAACCATAAAAAGAATGAGTTCTTGCCATTTGTGACAACATGGATGGATATAGAGGTTATATTGCTAAATGAAATAAGTGAGAAAAAGACATACCATATGATTTTCCTCCTATGTGGAATTTAAGAATTAAAACAAAGAGAAAGAAATTCAGACTCTTTAAGTACAGAGAACAAATGGGTGTTTGCTAGAGGAATGGTAGGTGGGGGGACAGATAAAATACATAAGGGGGTTTAAGAGTATACTTAATCATGATGAACACTGAGTAATGTATAGAATTGTTAAATCATTATATTTTACACCTGAAACCAATGTAATACTTATATTTATTTATATATATATGCACGTATATATGTATATACATATATATGTGTATATATACATGTATATGTGTATATATACGTGTATATGTGTATATTACATATATATGTGTATATATACGTATATATACATATACATATATATGAGACAGTATAGAGGGGTGTGGCAGAAGGATGTAATTTTTCACTATAAGACTTAATATAATTTTACTTAATAAACTATATATATGTATTACCTTGATAAAAATAAAATCAATTTTAAAAATACAATATCTCAACTTCTATGAAGGCAGGAATTAATTGTGTGTTGATTTGACACTTTGCAGAACTTAAGATACACAAAGATTTAAAACAACAGCAAAAACACTTTAATATGCGTCTTATCTAGGTTTTCTAATTTCTTGAAATATAATTATTGTTAGTATGTCCTTATAATCCTTTTTATTTCTATGTGATTGGTAGTGTTATTCCTCCTTTGTTCCTGATTTGACTTCAGATTTTCTTCTTTTTTTAATATGGGCATTTATAGCTGTAAGTTTCCCTCTAAGCACTACTTTAATTAAATCCCATCAGTTTGGGTATATTTTGTTTACATTTTTATTCATTAAAATATTTTTTGATTTCTCTTGGGATATTTTGTTTGTTGATTATTTAGAAGTGTGTCATTTAATTTCCTCACATCTGTGAATTTCCATGCACATTTGAGAAGAAAGATATTCTACTGTTGTTGGGTAGAGTATTCTATAAATCTCTTATGTCTAGTTGGTTTTTAGTACTATTTCAGTCTTCTATTTCCCTGTTGACTTTCTGGCTAGTTAATCTATCCATTATTGAAAATGGGATACTGAAGTCTCCAGCTATTATTGTTTAATTGTGTATTTTCCCCTTCTGTTCTGTAAATTCTTCCTTCAGGTTTATCAGGGCTTTTTTTTGTTAGATGCATATATTTATAATAGTTATTACTTTCTGATAGGTTGATCGTTTTATTATTGCAAAGTGTTCTTCGTCTCTAGGGAAAACTTTTGTCTTAAAGTTTCTTCTGATATTAGTACACACACTCCAAATTTCTTTTGATTATTGTTTGTATGGCATAATCTTTTCATAGTTTTCCTTTTTAACCAATTTCTGTCTTTGAATCTAAAGTATACATTTTACAGAGAGTGAGAGTATAGTTGTATCATGTTTTTTAATCCATTTTAGATTGTTTATTACATTTACATATAGTGTAATTACTGTAAAATTAAGAATTACATCTGCCATTTTCCTGGTTGCTGTGTTTCTTATGTCTTCACCCATTGTTCCCATTCCTTCATTATTGCCTTCCTCTGTATTTGATAGATTTTTTTTTTAGTATACCATTTTAATTTCTTTGTTTCTTTTACTATATGCTTTAGAATTGTTTTCTTAATGGTTGTCCTGGTGATTATTATTAGCATGTTTACATAAAACAATCTAGTTTAGATTAATACCAATTTAATTTCATTGCAGAAACTTGGCTCCAGTATAGTTCCATTCACTTCCTTTACTTTGTGCTATTATTATCATATATATTACATTTTTATACATTGTAAACCCATCAACACAGTTTTAAAATTGTATAGCTGTGTTTTAAATCATATAGGAGAAGAAGAGAATGGCAATGAAAATATCATTTATACTTTTATATTTACCTATATACTTTTATAGTAAATACTGGTGCTTTTTGTTTCACTATGTAAAACAAAGGTATGTCTACTCTTAGACTGAAATACTCTCCTCATTTCTTGGACACAACTACTAGCAACATATTCTCTTAGTTTTTGTTTTTTAGAAATATCTTGATTTCTCTTTCATTTTTAAAAATGGTTTTGCAGATGTAAGATTCTTTGTTAATAGTTGTTTTTTGCTTCTTTCTTTATTTTCTTTCAGCACCTTGGATAATGTCATCTCAGTGCCATTTGGCCTCTGTGGTTTCTAGTGAGAAGTCAGTCTTTACTTTTATTGAGGATCATATTTTCTATTGCAGTTTTCAAGATTGTCTCTTGTCCTTTTCTTTTGACATTTTGACTATGAAATGTTTGAGTGTAGATCTTGATTTATTGTACTCAAGTTTATTGAGCTTCCTGAATTCTAAGATTAATTCTTTTTGTTGTTGTTGTATCTGGAGAGTTTCTAGTCATTATTTCTTAAGATATTCCTTCTGATCCTTCCTTTCTCTCCTCTCTCTCTCTTTCTCCCACCTTTCCCAGCCACTCCCTCCTTCTCTTTTTTTCCGGGACTCCCATTTTACATGTTGGGGATGTTAGATAGTGTCCCTCAGGTGTCTGAGGCTCTGTTAATTTCTCCTTATTCCTTTTGCTGTTTCCTTCTCATGCTGGATAGTTTCAATTGACCTGTATTCAGTTCATTGTCTTCAAGTTAACGATTCTTTCTTCTGTAAATAATAAATATATTATTATATTTATATTTATATTATATAAATAATAAATATATTATTCAGACTAGAGAAGTTTTTCATTTTAGTTATACTTTTCAACATCAGAATTTCTCTTTGATTTAAAATAATAGGGGTGCCTGGCTGGCTCAGTCAGTACAGCATGTGACTCTAGATCTCTGGGTTGTGAGTTTAAGCCCCGCACTGGGTGTAGACCATTACTTAAAAATAAAATCTTTTACAAATAAAAAGAATAATAATTTATATCTCTTTATTGTTATTCTCTATTTGATGAGACATCATTTGCATACTTTCCCGTAGTTCTTAGACATGATTTCTTTCAGTTCTTTCAACTTATTTATTATAGGTGATTTAAAATCTTTGTCTAATAAATCCAACTTTTGGTTTTCCTCAGGGACAGTTTCTGTTAATTTCTATTTTTCCTGTTTATAGGCTATGCTTTTTTGTTTGATTATAATCTCTTTTTTTTTGTCAAAACTGGATATTTATGATAATTTGTCTATTCTAGAAACCAGATGCCCTTCTCACCAGGATTTGTTATTGTTATTTGGGTTGTTGTTGTTGTTGCTATCTGTGTTTTAAGTGATTTTTCTGTAAAGTCTGTTCTTTGTTGTGTGGGCACTGAAGTCTCTGTTCTGTTGCCTTAGCAGTCAGCAAATGACTGATGGGAGGTTGAACTAAGAAGTCTCTCAACCTTTGCTGAGGGGCTCTGTATATTTGTTGGGGCATTACCTTAGTGCTCCACCAGGCAGTTTACAACCCTCCCTTAGCCTTAGCCTTCACTTTCTGCTTGCACAGAGTCTCAAAGTCAGCCAGAAATGGAGCTCAGAGCCTTCTCAAGTCTTTCATGGTCATGCACTAAGCTCTTTGCACATACACGAGCCTCTAGAATCCCAGGAATATGTTGAAGTTTTTTAGGGTTCCATGTGGACATCTTAATTCTTCAATTTTCCCTTTAATTTTTGTTTGTTTGATCAGCCTCTCATTAGTCCCAAGTGTTAAAGTTCCCAAGCGTTAAAGTTCTCAAAAGTAACACTGTTTGCACAGAGGCAGCTCTTGAGTCATGAAATAAAATTCCTTGAAAATGGAATCGTTTGGTGAGATGCTAGATAGGCAAATATTGACAGTTCTTTAGGTATGGACATTTCAGGGAATTCTAAACCTACCCTAATCGTATATGTATTGATAGGCAGCTAGTTTATCCAGCTACCAGAGTGGTGAGGCTCTTTGTTTTCATTGCTACTCCAGAACCTGAGAGGGGAATGGGATTAAGAGAAAAATGAGATAACTAACTGAAGTTGATTTGCAGAGTTTGGAAAAAGATGATTTTGACAGTTTTTCCATTGTTACTATTGCTTTTACTCCACCATTCCAAATATTAAGCTATACTTTTTAAAAGACAAATACCATATGTTTCCACTTATATGTAGAATTTAATAAACAAACAAAAAGCAGAATCAGACCTATAGATACAGAAAACAAACTGATGGTGGCCAGAAGGGAAGGGCTGGGGGTGGGATGGGGATGAACAAACCGTGAAGGAGCGTGCGAAATACAGGCTTCCAGTTATGGAATGAATAAGTCATGGGAATAAAAGGTACAGTGTAGTGAATATAATCAATGATATTGTAATAGCAATGTATGGGGACAGATAGTAGCTATACTTGTGGTATGGAAAGCATAATGTATACAGTTGTTGAATTACTATACTATTTTCACCTGAAACTAATGTAATGTGTATCCACTATAGTGAAATTAAAAAAATTAAAAAGTAATTCAAACAGTAGAAATAGAACAAAAGAGTGTTGTAAATAAGGTTTCTACCCTAAACACCTCAACCCTGGATCCCAAACAGAATATTTTTTTAAAGATTGTGTATTTATTTATTAGAGAGAGACAGCAAGAGAGTTAACATAAGCAGGGGGAATGAGAGAGAGAGAAGCAGAGAAGCAGGCTTCCTGATGAGCAGGGAGCCCAATGCAGGGTTTGATCCCAGACCCTGGTATCATGACCTAAGCCAAAGGCAGATGCTTAACGACTGAGCCACCCAGGTACTCCCAGAATATTAACTAGTGTTAACAGTTACTGTGTGTCTTTCATAAATAAATGCCTAGAGAAGCATGTATATATATAGACAAAAGATCTGTATTTCCTTTATACATATAGAAATATACTGTACTCTCTATTATTCACCATTTTTAAAAACTTGGTAATTTACCTTAGATGTTGCTACATAGAGCTATTTCAGTTTGTTGTTATGGTTGTTTGGTATTCTAAGATGAATAGCCCATTATTTACACATTTTCTAGTAACAGACACTTGGATTGGTCTACTATTTTGTTATTTCAAACAATGATGGGATGAACACCATTGCATTTACATCTCTTTGACCATGTGTGCTATTACTGAAGGATAAGGTTCCTAACTATGAAATGTAAGGTGTGTTTGTTTTCAGATATTGATGGATGTTGGAAAATTGCCTCCAATGATGTTTCATCAGTTTATACTTCTGTTTGTGGTAAAGGAGAATGCTGTTTCTCCTCATTGCTACATTGGATTATAAAGTATATTTTGCCAATTTCAAAGATGAAAATTTCCTTATTGTTTTACTTTTCTTCTCTTATAATACCTTTTCATATATTTCATATATTCATATATTTGTGAGTCTTCTTCGCTTCACACACAGCACCTCTTTTCATATCCTTTTCTCATTTTTTTATTGAGTTTTAATTTGTAATGCTCTTTGTGAGTTAGAGTCGTTGGACTTTTGGTCTGTTTTAAATATTACAAATATTCTTTTCTCTAGCTGATTATCAGTCACATGGTGTGGTTTACAGTACCTTTTTCTTTGTTAATTTTTTTTTTAAGTAGTCAGATTTTCCAGTCTTCTTCCTATCTGTATGTCTTGCTTAGAAGGGCATTTGTTTCTTCTCAGTTTATAAAAATTTCATCTCTTATTTCTTCCAGGAACTTATTGTTCCATTTAGTTATTTATTTGGGTGGTTTATTGTTTGTGAGTGCTAACCAGTCATCTCTGCATCATTCCTCTCTGATTTAAAATGCCACTCTTCGGGACGCCTGGGTGCTCAGTTGGTTGGACGACTGCCTTCGGCTCAGGTCATGATCCTGGAGTCCTGGGATCGAGTCCCGCATCAGGCTCCCAGCTCCATGGGGAGTCTGCTTCTCTCTCTGACCTTCTCCTCGTTAATGCTCTCTCTCACTGTCTCTCTCTCAAGTAAATAAATAAAATCTTTAAAAAAAATAAAATAAAATGCCACTCTTCTTAGGTACTAAATTCCTTTATGTAGAGAGAATATTTCTGGACTCTCTATTCTTTTCCATTGATTTCTTTGCCAATTTGTCCTTTCTGTAGTGCCAAGATTTTAATGGGTATTTTTCCATATGACCTTTAGAATCAGCTTTTCTATTTCTATTTCCCTCTTGAGGAAAAATTTACGTTGTCACTTTTGTTAAAATTACATTAAAATGGGTGCCTGGGTGGCTCAGTGGTTTAAAGCCTCTGCCTTTGGCTCAGGTCATGATCCCAGGGTCCTGGGATTGAGCCCCACATCGGGCTCTCTGCTCAGCCGGGAGCCTGCTTCCTTTCCTCTCTCTCTGCCTGCTTCTCTGCCTAATTGTGATCTCTGTCAAATAAATAAATAAATAAATCTTTTTAAAAAATTACATTAAAACAGGAATCTCAGATTTTTGCACCTATCAGTCAGAATCTTGTGGAAAGCTTGCTACAGCATAGTTTGTGGGGCCTCACCTTCAGAGTTTCTAATTCACTGAGTCTGAGTTGAGGCTTGGAATTTGTGTATCTAAAAATTCAAAGGGTGATGTTGATGCTGCTGGTCTGGGACACCTCTACTTTTGTGAAGTAAAAATGTATTCATTTTAAGATAGTTGTTATCCTTCCAATATTCATTCTAACAGCAAGGTATGTTATTCCATTTATGTTCTATTTTCTTAGTAGAGTTTCAGTGTTTTCTTTATATTGATACAACTTATTGTTTTAAATTTATTCCTCTGCAGGTTATTTTTTGTTGCATTGTAATAAAGGTTAGTTTAGGGGCACCTGGGTGGCTCAGTGGGTTAAAGCCTCTGCCTTTGGCTCAGGTCATGATCACAGGGTCCTGGGATTAAGCTGGGCATCTGGCTCTCTGCTCAGCGGGGAGTCTTCTTCGCTTCCCCTTTTCTCTGCCTACTTGTGATGTCTGTCAAATAAATAAATAAATAAAATCTTTAAAAAAAGTACTAAAAACATAAAGTTTAAAAAAAATAAAGGTTAGCATATAATTATTATTTAATAATTATTTGGCAATATGTGAATTATTATTTTAAATATTTATGGTTAGCAAGTCTTCCTTGTTCAACTTATTACAGTGGAAGTGGGAATAATATTAGGTTACTTCCTGAGAATTTGGAGGACATATTAGGAAAAGAGAGGAAGGTGAGCTTTTTTTTTTTTAAAAAAAAAAGATTTTATTTATTTATTTGACAGACAGAAATCACCAATAGGCAGAGAGGCAAGCAAAGAGAGAGGGGGAAGTAGGATCCCCGCTGAGCAGAGAGCCCAAGGCGGGGCTCGATCCCAGGACCCTGGGATCATGACCTGAGCCGAAGGCAGAGGCTTTAACCCACTGAGCCACCCAGGCACCCCAAGGAAGGTGAGCTTTGATAAGAAAATGTTACTAAAACTTTTTCCACTCATGGCTTAAAAAAGGGTTCCTTCATGTAATTCTAGGGCTGGAAAAATTAGTTGGAATAATTAGTTTTTCTAGGGGCGCCTGGGTGGCTCAGTGGGTTAGGCCGCTGCCTTTGTCTCAGGTCATGATCTCAGGGTCTTGGGATCGAGTCCCGCATCGGGCTCTCTGCTCAGAAGGTAGCCTGCTTCCCTCTCTCTCTCTGCCTGCCTCTCCATCTACTTGTGATTTCTCTCTGTCAAATAAATAAATAAAATCTTTTAAAAAAATTAGTTTTTCTACAGTATAGAAAAAACTCTGAAAACTTGCAGGCTTCACTAACATGTATGAACAATCACTAATATCAAAGATGGGTTACATTCAGAGAGCTTGAATTTTGGTTATATATGTAAATTTAGAGGCCAAAGGACATTCCTAGGAAGGGTGAAAGTGTAAATTGCAAGGGCAAAGGGTGAAGGGATGAATGAAGACTAACGAAAAGATACTTTAACTTTTATAGAAAGTAAGCACCTTTCCGGACCATAGCATATGCCCCTATGTTTTATTGCCTAGACTGAGGATATCTGAAGACTGCTTTTAAAATCTGCAAGATAAATTTTAAAAATTTAGCCTAAATATTTCTGCAAATAATATAATTCAAATTAGTATTTCCCAATCAGCCTAGTATCTTTTCCCCTCTCCTTCTATTGGTAAAAAAAATAAAAAGAAATGGAGAACACATGTTCTCCATCCTGTTCTCCAATAGTAGGAACATACTATGCTATAGGTGAGAATTTTCTTATTTACTGTGGTATTCAGAATACAAGTTCCCCAAAGATGCCTATGTTCTGATCTCCAGAACCTGTGAGTATGTTACCTTACACAGCAAAGGGGAATTAAGGTTACAGATAGGGTCAAAGTTGCTAATCAGCTAACCTTAAAAGAGGGAGAGTATTCTAGATTATACAGGTGGGCCCAGTGTAATTACAGGGGTTCTTTAAGATTTTATTTATTTATTTGACAGACAGAAATCACAAGTAGGCAGAGAGGCAGATAGAGAGAGAGGGGGAAGCAGGCTCCCTACTGAGCAGAAAGCCCGATGCGGGCCTTGATACCAGGACCCTGAGATCATGACCTGAGCCGAAGGCAGAGGCTTTAACCCACTGAGCCACCCAGGCGCCCAATTATAGGGGTTCTTAAAAGAGCAAGAGGATTGCAGGAAAGAAGGTGAAATATATTTCATGTGATAAAGACTCATTCTGCTCTTGTGGCTTTAAAAATGGAGGAAAAGAACCATAAACCAAGGCAGATGTGCCATCTCAAGAATCTGGAAAAGGAAGGTTCCCCCACAGAGCCCATGGAAAGGAATGCAGCTGTGCCCAGCCTTATCTCAGTGAGACCTATACAAGGTTACTTGACCCTATACAACAACAAGGTAATAAAAAGCGTTGTTTTAAACTATAAATTTATGGTAATTTGGTAACAAATAGGAAATTAATGCAATTATTCAACTATTATGACAGAGTACTCACAAATACTGATGCTTCCTCTTTTTTTCTTAAATCGTTAGCATTTGTCCAAATATCTAAAAGGTTAACTTTTTTTCTCCCAATTAACAGCAAAATTTTTGGAAGTTGAATATCTCAGAGTTCATTTAGGGCAATACTTACCCGGAAATCTGGTCTATCTGCAAAGTGACTAAGGACCTCATTGGCATATCACCCTGGAAAACAGCTGAGTCAGAATTAAGATTAAGAGCTTTGGAGTTGGAGGCTCAGAGACCTAACACCTCTGCTAGGACTGAATATGTGACATTGGATAAGTTATTTACTCTCTCCTCTTTTTCCTTATACTAGAACTTAAATCATAAGGTTATGGTGAGGATTACCTGAGAGGATATATGTATAGCACTTAGCGTGGTTCTAGTCCAAGGCAAAAAAATCATAAAATGAAGACACAGATTCTCAAAAAAAAAAATTCATAGTGCCTTTCATCACAAAGCAAAAAATCTAAACAACTCAACTGTACCCAGAGGCATAAATACAGCAATTGACATTCATAATGGCATTCATAAATTATCAAGTATAACGTTTTTTAACAGTTCTTTTAAAGATCTTTAAAATATGTGAATGTTGGTCTTTAAAGTGGCAATATTTTTGTATCTCAAAAATTTATTCATGTGGAATTTACATCAAGAGTGTCATATGAACAAAACATTTATAAGGTATATTTTTACTAGGACTCAAACCTTAGCTACTCCACTTTTTGTTCATCTATAACATATGAGACACTTCATCTTACTTAGCCTAAGTTTTCTTCTATAAAATTTGGATAATAGAAGAGCTACTTTGTAATGTGGTTGGGAAGATTAGCGATAGTACATTTGAATCACCCCCTTGAATATACCTATAAGTGATTGTTCAATAAGTGGTGGTTATTCGTCATTGTTATTTTGTGATCCTCTAAAACTGCATTGACTAAAGTCAGTAGTAACCTAATTATGAAATACTCTGGGTCTTTCTCTTCCTTTATTGTAGTTTGTCTTACACTGGATACTACTAAACCTCTTAAAATTCTCTCCTTTCTCCTTTTCTGGTGGTGTTCTTACCCTTTTTTTTTTTTATCCAGGTTTATTTTTTTATTTTTTTATTTGACAGAGATCACAACTAGGCAGAGAGGCAGGCAGAGAGAGAGGAAGGAAATCAGGCTCTCCGCTGAGCAGAGAGCCCAATGTGGGGCTTGATCCCAGGACCCTGGGATCATGACCTGAGCTGAAGGCAGAGGCTTTAACCCACTGAGCCTCCCAGGCTCCCCTTTTGCTTATTCTTCTTCCTTTGCCCAAACCTTAAATATTAGTGTTTACCAATTTCTATAGCTTTTTAAATTTTTCTTTTTCCCATGCACATTGTTTATGAGTATGATAATGCTTCTTATACTAGCTGAAACCTTTTCCCTGAGCACCAATTGTATTGCTCAGAGACCTCTTTCTTTTTTAAAGTGAGAGAAAGGAATGCATTTTATTTACGAGTTTGCTTCATTTATAGCCTTAAGTATTTATATGGTATGTGGGTATGCATTTGTATTGTGACTTTAACCCCAAAACATTAATTAGGTAGGTCTTTTCCAAATCTTTAATCTCTACTAATCTGTTGGTTGAAAAATGGTACATGTAACTGTGATGGGCATGTCTTTAGAATTAGTTAAACACATTTGCAAGTTTCTTAACCATTTACTTATTTTTCTGTGCACTACTTTATATCCTTTGTTCCTTTGCTTCTTTCTTTACTCCATCCTTCCTTCCTCCTTCCCTTCTTCCCTCCGTCCCTCCCTTCCTCCCTTTCTTCCCTCCTTTCTTTCTTTTTTTAAATTTCAAGTTAGGTTACATAGAGTGTGGCTCTGCTTTCAAGAACAGAATCCAGTTATTTATAAGCTACATACAACA
The DNA here is from genome assembly GCF_009829155.1 of Mustela erminea. Taxonomy (NCBI): domain Eukaryota; kingdom Metazoa; phylum Chordata; class Mammalia; order Carnivora; family Mustelidae; genus Mustela; species Mustela erminea. The sequence continues at coordinate 75,416 of NW_022476394.1, read as the reverse complement.
CCGAGTTCACATTCAAACAAGTGTCCTCCATAATGTCCATCACCCATCTAGCCCATTTTCCCACTCACCTCCCCTTCAGCAACTCTCAGCTTCTTCTCTACATTAAAGAGTCTCTTGTGGTTTGCCTCCCTCTCTGTTTTTTATCTTATTTTATTTTTCCTTCCCTTCCTCTTTGTTTATCTGTTTTTCTTAAATTGCACATATGAGTGAAATCACATAGTATTTGTCATTCTCTGACTGACTTATTTCACATAATGCCTTCTAGTTCCATCCATATCATTGCAAGTGGCAAGATTTCATTCATTCTGATACCAAGTAGTATTCCATTGTACATATACCACATCTTCTTTATCCATTCATCTGTTAATGGACATCTGGGCTCTTTCCATAATTTGGCTATTATTGATAGTACTGCTATAAACTTGGAGGTGCATGTGCCCCCTTCAAATCAGAATTTTTGTATCCTTTGGATAAATAACTAATAATACAATTGCTGGGCCATAGGGTAGCTCTCATTTTAACTTTCTGTGGAAAATCCATACTGTTTTCCAGAGTGGGTGCACCAATTTGCCTTTTTACTAACAGTACAAGAAGGTTACCCTTTCTCTGCACCCTCACAAACACCTGTTGTTTCTGAGTTGTTAATTTTAACCATTCTGACAGGTGTGAAGTAGTATCTCATTTTGGTTTTGATTTGTATTTCCCTGATGATGCGAGATGCTAAGCCTCTTTTCATGTGTCTGTTAGCCATCTGAATGTCTTTTTTGGACAAGGTTCTATTCAAGTCTTCTGCCCATTTCTTAACTGGATTATTTGTTTTTTGGGGTGTTGAGTTTGGTAAGTTCTTTATAGATTTTGAATACTAGCCCATTATCTGATATGTCATTTGCAAAAATCTTCTCCCATTCCATAAGTTGCCTTTTGGTTTTGTTGATTGTTTCCTTCAGTGTGCAAAAGCTTTTTGCTTTGATGAGGTCCTGATAGTTCATCTTTGTTTTTGTTTCCCTTGCCTCTGGTGATATGTCTAGTAAGAAATTTCTATGGCCGAGGTCAAAGAGGTTGCTGCCTGTGTTCTTCTCTAGAATATTGATGTTTTCCTGTGTCACAGTTAGGTCTTTCATCCATTTTTAATTTATTTTTGTGTGTGGTGTAAGAAAGTAGTCTGGTGCCATTTTTCTGCATGTCACTGTCCAGTTTTTTCCAACACCATTTTTTGAAGACAGTGTCTTTTTTCCATTGGATATTTTTTCCTGCTTTGTTGAAGATTAGTTGACCTTACACTTGTGGGTCCATTTCTGGTTTCTCTTTTCTGTTCCTTTGATCTATATGTCTGTTCTGTGCCAATACCATACTGTCTTGATGACTGCAGATTTGTAATAGAGCTTGAAGTCCAGAATTGTGATGTCTCCAGCATTTCTTTTCTTTTTCTACATCACTTTAGTTATTTAGAGTTTTGTCTGGTTCCATACAAATTTTATAGTTGTTAGTTCTAGCTCTATGAAAAATGCTGGTGTTATTTTTGATAGGGATTGCATTGAAAATGTAGATTGCTTTGGGTGGAATAGACCACTTAACAATATTATTTTTTCTTCCAATCCATGACATGGAAAGTTTTTCCATTCCTTTGTGCCTTCTTCAGTTTCTTTTATATGTGTTCTATAGCTTTCAGAGTACAGAACTTTTATTTCTTTGGTTAGGTTTATTTCTAGGTATCTTATGGTCTTTGATGTAATTATAAATGGGATTGATTCCTTGATCTCTCTTTCTGCTGTTTTATTATAATTGGTGTATAGAAACGCAACAGATTTCTGAATGTCCATTTTATATCCTGTGACTTTGCTGAATTCATATATCAGTTCTAGCAATTTGTTGGTGGAATCTTCCAGGTTTTCTACATAAAGTATCATGTTGTCTGAGAAGAGTGAAAGTTTGACTTCTTCTGTGCTAATTTGGATTTTTTTATTTCTTTTTGTTGTCTGATTGCTGAGGCTAGGATTTTCAGGACTGTGTTGAACAAGAACAGTAAGAGTGGACATCCCTATCATGTTCCTGACCTTAGGGGTAAAGCTCTCAGTTTTCCCCATTGAAGATCATTATTAGCTCTTAGTCTTTTGTATACAGCCTTTATGATGTTGAGGTGTGTTCTTCTATCCCTACATTCTTGGGGGTTATTTTCGAGGAGGATGCTGTATTTTTTTCAAATGCTTTTCTGCGTCTGTTGAGAGGATCATATGATTCTTATCCTTTTATTAATGTGGTATATCGTGTTGATTGACCTGAGGAAATTGAACCAGCCCTGTAGCCCAGGAATAAATTGCACTTGATCTTGGTGAATAATCCTTTTAAATTTACTGTTGAAATTGATTGGGTAGAATCTTGTTGAGAATTTTTGCACATGATCATTGACGATATTGGTCTGTAATTCTTTTTAATGAGGTGTTTGTCTGGTTTTGCAATCAAGGTGATGCTGACCTCATAGAATGAGTTTGGAAGTTTTCCTTCCTTTTCTACTTTTTTAAACAGCTTCAGAGGAATAGGTATTAATTCTTCTTTAAATGTTTGGTAGAATTCCACTGGGAAGTCATCCAGCCCTGGACCTTGTGTTTTGGGTTATTTTTGATGATTGATTTAATTTCTTTGCTGGTTATGGGTCTGTTCAGATTTTCTATTCCTTCCTATTTCAGTTTTGGTAGTTTATATATTTCCAGGAACTTACCCTTTTCTTCCAGATTTTTGGCATATACTTGCTTATAAGATTCTCCTATAATTATTTGAGTTTCTTCATTGCTGGTTGTTGTCTCTCCTGTTTCATTTGTGATTTTATTTATTAGTGTCCTTTCTCTTTTCTTTTTGGTAAGTCTGGCCTAGGGATTTAACAATTGTGTTAATTCTTTCAAAGAACCAGCTCCTACTTTCATTGATGTGTCCTACTTTTTTTTTTTACTTGTATATCATTTATTTCTGCTCTAATCATAGTTATTTCCCTTCTTCTGCTGATTCTGGGCTTTATTTGCTGTTCTTTTTCCTACTTCTTTAGGTGTAAGTTAAGGTTGTGTATTTGAAACTTTTCTTCTTGAGAAAGGCTTATATTGCTATAAAATTCCTTATAACTGCATTTGCTGCATCCCAAAAGTTTTGGACTGTTGTGTTTTCATTTTCTTTTGCTTCCAATTTTTTTTATTTCTTTAATTTCCTGCTTAACCCATTCATTCTTTAGTAGGATGTTCTTTTACCTCCATGTATTTGTGGTCCTTCTAAATTTTTTCCTGTGGTTGACTTCAAGTTTCATAGCACTGTGGTCTGAAAATAAGTACGGTATGATCTCAGTCTTCTTGTGCTTGTTGAGGCCTGATTTACGATCCAGTATGTGATCTCTTCTGGAGAATGTTCCATGTGCACTCAAAAAGAATATGTATTCTGCTGCTTTAGGATGAAATGCTCTGAATATGTCTCTTAAGTCCATCTGGTCCTGTGTGTCATTCAGTCATTATCTCTTTGTTGATCTCCTTAAGATGATCTGTCCATTGGTGTGAGTGAGGTGTCAAAGGCCCCTCCTACTATCATATTATTATCAATGAGTTTCTTTAAGATTTTTACTAATTGATTTATCTATTTGGCTGCTCCCAAGTTGGAGGTATAAATATTTGTAACTGTTAGAGCTTGTTGGATAGACCCCTTTACAGTACTCTTCTTCATCTCTTACTACAGTCTTTGGTTTAAAATCTAGTTTTTCTGATGTAAGTATGGCTATTCCAGATTTCTTTTGATGTCCACTAGCATGATTCATTAGCATGGTGTCCATTAGCCTGGTCCTCCACCCCCTCACTTTCAGTCTGGAGGTGTCATTTGGTCTAAAACGAGTCTCTTGTAAGCAGCATCTTGGTGGGTTTTGTTTTTTTTTCATTTTTAATCCATTCTGAAGCCATGTGTATTTTGATTAGAGTATTGAGCCTATTTACATTCAGAGTAATTACTGACAGATATGAATTTAGTGCCATTGTATTACTTGTAAAATTGCTGTTCCTGTAGATTGTCTGTGTTCCTTTTAAAAATGGTTAAAAAAAGCTCCTGTCACTTTTGGTATCTATTTCCTGCTCTAAGAATCCCTTTTAGTATTACTTGCAGAGCTGGTTTAGTGTTCATGAACTCCTTTAGTTTTTGCTTATCTTGGAAATTCTTTATCTTTCCCTCCATTCTTAATGACAGCTTTGCTGCTTGGCTGTGTTATTTTTCCCATTCAGTGTGTTGAATATATCATGCTGCTTATTTCTGGCCTGCTAGGTTTTTGTGGACAGGTCTTCAGCTAACCTTCTGTGTCCACCCTTGTAGGTTAAGGACCTTTTGCCCCTAGCTACTTTCAGAATTCTCACTTTATCTTTTTTGTTTTGTGAGTTTCACTCTAATATATCTTGGTGTTGACCTGTTCTTTTTGGGTTTTGAGGGGAGTTCTCTGTGACTCTTGGACATAAATGCCTGTTTCCTTCCCTAGATTAGGGAAATTGTCAGCCATAATTTGTTCAAATAAACTTTCTGCCCCATTTTCACACTTTTTTTCTTCTGAGACTCCTGTGATACAGATAATATTGCACATTGTTGAATCACTAAATTCCCTAAGTTTGTATTCATAATGTTTTCTTTCCCTCTTCTTTTCAGCTTCGTTATTTTCCATAATTTTAACTCTGTATCACCTATTTGGTTCTCTGCTTCTTCCATCCTCATTGTGATTACATCCAGTTGGTTCTGCATCTCAGCTATAGCATTTTTATTTCAGCATGACTAGTTTTATCTCTGCAGTGAGGATTTCTCTGGTGTCTTCTATGCTGCTTTCAAGCCCAGCTATTATTCTTATGACTTGTCATTCTAAATTCTTGTTCAGATATATTGCTTATATCTGTTTTGAGAAATCCCTGGATGTGATTTCTTCTGATATTTCTTTTAGGGAGAATCCCTCTGTCTTGTCATTATGTCTAGGTTTCTGTCTTTTGCATGTCATGAAAGATATGTTTACTGTTCCTGAGAGTAATACTATATTAAGAAGGGGTCACACACTGTCCAGGATCTTGCACTTCAGGAAGTGTTTCTGTTGTATGCTGTGTGTACTCTGAGTTTTGGCTGCCCTTTTCCACAGGTCACTTTGCTCAGACTCCCTCCTTGCTTGCAGTGGGAGGTGGTTGAACCTTTCACTAGGTATGCTTTGATTTGTTTGTTAAGATAAGCCTAATTAAAAAAAAAACTAAAAAAAGGGCTGATCTAAGAAAAGAGAAAAGGAAAAGGAAGAAAAAACAGACAGACAACTATAACCCTGATTCCAAATAATGAGAAAGAAGGAAGGAAAAAGGGGGGAAACAAAAAATAAGGCTGATCCTACAAAGGAAAAATAGAAACAAGCCAACAAATGAACAAAAAACTATAAGCCTAATGCCAAAGGAAGAAGAAAATAAAGAATAAAGAAAAGAATTCTTAAGAAAAGAAAACTTGGTCCTATTTCCACCAGAACTGAAGCTGATGCTTTAGAACACTCTGTGATTAGTAGACCTGGTACATGTGGGGCAGCCTATGTTGTTCTGAGGGAGAGGCCCCCTGTGCTGGTTCACACTCAGACCTGCCTTAGGAAACATGTCCCTGCTGGGTGCACAAGGGCAGGGTTTGGTGTAAGGGACTCCAGCCTCCCCTGGAGGTTTTCTTTCTCTCTTAAGTCCAACCATGGTGGTGGGGGGAAGGGAATCTGTGGAAGATCATATCACCCCACCCTCTCAACCTGGGGGAAAACTCACAGCTGCTACTATTTAGGAGGCCCTGATAAAAAAGTGAACAACTTCCTCTCCTGTGTTCCAGGCTTTCATCATATCACTGCACCTCAACTTCCCTGTGCCTGGCCATCTGCACACCCTATGCCACAGTTATGTGTTTTATCTTTGTCCCATGGCTGGTATTGAAAACTCCAAATCTTAAAGGACCCAGCAAGGTGTGTACCTGCTTCTCTCCATAGGAGGAGAGGCTTGCAACTTGCCCAGCACCATTCTGTCCCATAAAAGCAGTCACACAGAATGGAGTCTGTTGTGCCCCACAGTGGAAAGCTGTGACCAGCATATCTGCCCTCTACACGTGCTTCTGTCCCCTGCTGCTAAACAGCCACTCAGTGGCTCCTAGGGGGCCTTTTGTCCTCAGAAAAGCAAAATCCCTCTTCCAAATGTACTCCAGAAGGGGGAGTGATTTCTCTCAGTGCCATTCAGGGGATCCCCTCACCCCAGCATATTGCGGGAACCCTATATGCTGTTCTTTCTCCTGCCCTCTCCCTCTCTCCCTGGCTTCACTCTAAAAAAATGGCTCCCTCCCTTTCCCAGCACCACAGCTTTTCTCTCCCCTAGTTCATAGCTCCAAACCTCACATCTGCCACTTTCTCTCCCTCCAGTTATGCAGATTATTTTCTTAATCCTCAAATCTATTTCCTAGTTGTTCAAAATGATTTGATGTTGAGCTACTCTGTTTGAGGGATAAAGCAAACCCAGGGTCCCCCTGCTACTCTTCCAATTTTATCTTTCTTCTCAGTTACCTCTTCTAATTGAGCATATTTAAAAGTGCACATAATCATTTTCTGCATACTTTTTCCCCACTCTGTACCGATGTTGATGCTACTGTTAATTCACTTGCTCAATTATTAATTAAACATATATTGAATGCCTACTATGTTCTAGGCCCTGAGGGTACAGTAGTGAAGTAAACAAATTAACAAATATTTACCCCTCAGGGAACATATCTGTAGTGGAAAAGACAAAGCAAATAAATATGTTGTGTGTCTGATATAAATTCTGTGGGGAAAAATAGAGGAGGGAAGAGAACTAAGGAGAGCCAAGATGTGGATAGGGTTATAAATCTAAGTGGGATGCTTAGGGAAGTCATCACTATACAGTTACCATTTGAGCAAAGACCTGAGGAGGTGAGGGAGCAAGCCATGGGGACATTTGGGGAATATTTTTCCAGGATGAAGGAACAGCAGTTGCACATTGTGAAGCAAGAGTATGTCTCGCATTTTGGAAAAACTGAGGTAGGAGCAATAGGAGAGAGGTCAGAGAGAGAGAGAGAGTTTATAGGCAACCATGGTTGTGTTGTCCTACCTATTTTCTTAAAAATTGGTAACTATCCTTCACTACTTAATCTTTTTCCTTTTTTTCTTTCCTCTTTAACTCTGGTAAGTCACCAAGTTTTATTGATCCTAACCCTCTTCAGTTCAGACCTTTATCATTGGTCACCCAATTGATCTACTGCTAGCTGCACACTTCATATTCAGCACCCATTCAAGAGCTATTTTTCAAACAATGTCTGTATTGCAGGCCCTGCACTAGGTATTGTAGATACACAGGCCATCAAGCTTGCCCTTAGAAAATTCACAGTATCTGGAGAGAAAATCAACAGGCAGTTGGTCACGTGACAGTGAAGCAAGTGCTTTGAGAAGGGAAGTACAAGCAGACTAAGTACCACATGGTAGATGGGTAGCTCCAATTTATGAGGGTTAGTGCAAGCTTTCCAACAAAATTATATTCCTGTTAATCTCTAAAAGATAAGTTGAAGAGTTAGACCCTCAAAATGAAAAGAAAGAATTTCCAAGCAAAGGGACCACTTGTACGAATGCCCAGGAAAGAGAACCGAATGTGGTCTAGTGTTACCAGATAGAGGACAGAAGAGGATGACTCAAAATCAAGCGGAGAAATACAAAGGAGCCAGATCATGTATGATCTCTAGAGGCCCTTTTAGGGTGTTTGGTTAATCCATCTGTTACCAAAATCATCAGTTTCAAACTTGAATATAATACATAGTTTATCTCCAAGAACTGAAACCCACCAATGATTCCTTACTGGCTTTATGCTGAATTCAAACTGTAACAGGCACACATGAGGTTCTTTAATCTGCCTTTGCCTCTTCAGCCTCAGGTCCCACAGGCCCCACTCTTACTTTATACACCAGCAGTGCAGGACAGCTTATAATTACATGCCAGGAGGGAGCAGTCTCCAGGACCTACCAAATGCTTGGAATGCTCTTTGGCCCTTCCCAATCTCATGAATTCATTTTTATCTTTCAAAAATAATCTCAGAGGTCATCCTTTTTTAAAAAATATTTATTTAGTTGAGTTAGAGTGAGTGAGCCTGAGCAGAAGGGGCAGAAGGAGAGGGAAGGAAAAACTCAAGCAGACTCTTCACTTAGTGCAGAGTCTGACACAGGACTCCATCTGTCAACCCCAAGACCATGAGCTGACCTGAAAACAGGAGATAGGTGTTCAACTGACTGTGCCATCCAGGTGCCCCTCAGAAGTCATCTTCTATAAGAATCTTCCCCAGAAAATTCAAATGAAGTTAATCCTTTACTCTTCCATGCTACCACCCCACTTCTGTGTGATCTTTTCATTGCAATCACCTTAATCTGTAACAGGTTGTTTATATATTAAACTTCTCCACTGGTTTGAGCTCTTTGAGGGTCTCTGGGTTTGGTTTTGTCTGTGTATCCTTAGCCTGACAGTTAGCCACACTTAATAAGGCTCGGTTAATTTACACTAAAGAACAATGAGAATTATCTATAGGAAAGAATGAACACTAATTTATAGCTCATTTAAGTCACACAATTGTGATAGAGCTCAGCACATCTTAGCAAAGGAATCACAGACTTTTTTTAATTCTTAAATTCAGTTTAGTTAGCATATACTGTATTACTATTTTTAGGAGTAGAATTTAGTGATTCATCAGTTGCATGTAGCACCCAGTGCTCATTATATCAGGTTATGTCCTTAATGCCAATCACCCAATTACCCCTTCCCCCCACCAACCTCCCATCCAGCAACCTTCATTTTGTTTTCTAGAGTTCAGCATTTCTTATGGTTTGCCTCCTTCTTCATTTTCATCTTGTTTTATTTTTCCTTCCCTTCCCTTATGTTAATCTGTTTTGTTTCTTAGATTGCACATATGAGTGAAATCATACAGTGTTTGTCTTTCTCTGACTTATTTCACTTAGGATAATACACTGTAGTTCCATCCATTGTGAAAGGCAAGATTTCATTCTTTTTGATGGCTGAGTGATATTCCATATAACACATGCACACACACATAACAAATCTTTATCCATTCATCTGTTGATGGACATCTGGGCTCTTTCCATATTTTGGCTATTGTAGGTATTGCTGCTACAAACACTGGGGTACAGGTGCTCCTTCAAACCACCATGTTTGTATCCTTTGGTTAAATACCTAATAGTGCAATTTCTGGGTCATAGGGTAACTCTCTTTTTAAATTTTTGAGGAACCTCTATACTGTTTTCCAGAGTAGCTCTACCAGTTTACATTCCCACCAACACTGTAAGAAGGTTCCCTTTTCTCTGCATCCTCACCAACATTTGTTGTTTCCTAAGTTGTTTATTTTAGCTATTCTGACTGGTGTGAGGTGGTATCTTGTGGTGGTCTTGATTTGTATTTCCCCGTTGATGAGAAATGAGCATTTTTTCATTTGTCTGTTGGCCATTTGTATGTCTTCTTTGGAGAAACATTCATGTCTTCTGCCCATTTCTTGACTGGAATTTTTGCTTGTTGGGTTTGAGTTTGGTAGGTTCTTTATAGATTTTGGATACTAGCCATTTATTTGATATGTCATTTGCAAATACCTTCTTCCATTCCATAGATTGCCTTTTAGTTTTGTTGACTATATCCTTTGCCATGCAAAAGCTTTTTATCTTGATGAAGTCCTAGTAGTTCATTTTTGCTTTTGTTTCTCTTGCCTTTGGAGATGTGTCAATCATACAGAGTTTTGTCTTCTCTTAGTCTCTCAGTTCTCTCATCTGCTAAATGAGGATGATAATACCTGTACCCTAAGATTTCAGTGGTGATGAGATTTGGAACATATATGACATAAACTAGAAACTTAGTTAGATGTTCATGATCCGGTGAGATTTTTATGAGTGGGACAAAATTTTATTTTATCCCTTTCAGACCTGTAATCACTGTGATCACAGTATTATAGATTGTCCCATTCACTAGTAATATGAGTCTAGGTATTATGGATTCTGAGCATCTGACTTATGAAGACATAACTAATGCTGTCTTTGTACTGTGCTCATGCTGTGTTCCTCTGGAGAGGAGGGCTTATTCCTTGAGCCTCCATTTTGCCTTTATGCCAGTGGCCATTATCCATGACAAAAGGAAGACAGTTTCCCAGCCTCCAAACAAGGAACCTAGAAAATATTTTCTTATAAAAACTGTGCTATGAATTGGATTAATTTGTTATTAAGGTTTCCCCCAAAAGCTATTTTATTTTTAACATAAACAGTTGTGCATTTTTAAACATAAAAATGTATTCACCATATTTTTTATTGAAAATTGATCTTTTTATCAAGGGGATCCAGACTAGTTTATCATCCTCCACATGTTGGTCTTTATTCTGAGCTAGGATTTCGAATACTGAAACTTTCGTCAGTCTGTTCCATGTCCACACCAAAAAATTCTGTACCCAGAGGACTTGTAATGAAGTAGTATTACATTGTTGCTTAAAAACTTTGTATGGATTGATGAAGAACTTTTCTCATATTATTTATATGTAGTTTTGGGGAAAGATGAAAAACAATAAAAATGGTAGAAGGGTAAAAGACTTTCAATTAGAGTGCTGGGTAATTTTCAAAAAAATTCATGTTCACTTCCCCTCTTTCATAATTTGCTTGATTTTAGAAGGTATGACTTTTAGAAAATAGGTCTATCTTTGAGATTGATGGTTGCTGTAAATTTTTAAAATTGTAGTAATTCAGATATATTTCATGTTAATGAAATTGTTAAGAATAGTCTAAGGCAGCATTCTTAATATATACCAATATACAAACATCGTTTCTTAACTGTTCTTAGTAAAAAAATGAATTAAAAGGCAAACCATAAGAAATGCTGAACTCTAGAAAAAATGAATTAAAAGATTTGAAATATGTTCATGTTGGGATGTGGTGCAATGCTTATAATATTTCCTACAAATATTATTTATGTGAAAATGTGTTGTGGAGCTCAAATAAAAAGCTCTGCAAATTGGAAAAGTTAATATTTCAAAATTATTTGTGTTAAGGACATCTGAGAGGAAATGATGAGACCTGGATCCTAGCCTTTTTACCACTGACTATGACCTCTGGCAAGTCAACCTTTTAGCTCGGTTTTCTCTTCTTAAAAATGAAGGCAAGGTCTACCTCTTCAATTTGCAAGAAAGTTATTCTTACCTAAAGTCGTCTGCCATTTCTTTAAAAACAGTTGGCATCTTTTTGCAGTTTCCAGTGTTTTTGGTTTGAGTATCTGTTTATAGGCTGATAAAGGTAACTTTTATCCTACTCTTTCCTTCTAAGTTTGTTTCTTTTCTTTTTTCTAAGTTTGTTTCTTTCTGGGAAAGTATATCTTCTACTCTTTAAAAAGAAGGACCTAGAAGAGCGAAATGGTTCTTCTTTGTAAGTCTACATTCCCTTTCCCCATTTTTTGTGTACTTTATGTGACCACAGACTTGGGGGCTGACAGCATGTATCAGCCTTTAAAAAAAAAATAAATTTAATTTAAATGAAGTTAAATTAAATATATTTAATTCAATTGAAACTTGAAAATACCAATGAAAATTTAAAATTAAAAATGTAAATTAAATACATTGGAAGGGGAGGTGAAACATGAGAGACTAAGGACTCTGAAAATCAATCTGAGGGGTTTGAAGGGGCGAGGGCTGGGAGGATGGGGGAAACACTGAAACACTGGAAACACTGAAGGTACAACAACTGGATAAAAAACAAAGAGTGAAATGTGTATAGAAAGATATTCTAAGAGAATGGACGACAAAGTATGAGAATCAGGAAGTAAATTCCTCCAAGTCATCAGATAGAAGTTAAAAATTCAGGAAAATTCATTGGACTCCTGGGACATACGAACAAAGCTTGAAAATCCTATTGATGAGAACACCAAAAGGAGAACTTTGTCTCTCCAAAGATTTTATACCGTCTCTACCCAGCAAGGCTCCATCCAGAATACCATCCAAGATGACGGAGGGGAATTTAGGATCTCAATCCATGGGATGTCCAATAGGTTCATAGGTTACCTAGGTGAAGAGAACACGTACAGAGATTGGATGAACGGTAGTGTACAGTTTCAATGGACCCCAACTGGATGGAGGGATTCAATGCAATCCAGTTTCTTATCTAGCAAGTGCCTGTGTCCGTGGATAAGCCAGTTCTCCTATTGCCATGGACACGAAAAGGGCTCGTCATTCCCTGGAAAATCTGAAGAAAGAAGCGAGAGCAAGAGTGAGGGAGAAAGAGAGTGAGAGGAGAATCTGATGGGATAGGCTTTCTTACAAAAGGACTCTTGAAATGACCCGAGGAAACAGACCAACACGAAAGGGCAGACTTTGACCAAGCGGTGCTAAACGACGTGAATATCCACATGGAACATAAGAGGTCTGAACGCTATTCCAGACTGATGGAGCCTACATACGAAAGAAGACATCAGACGTTGTCTGGAAGATACAATAGGAAACCCTTTTGAGGATCTGGGGGAGGTGGCAGAGATGAGTGGAGCACACCACCCAAAACGGGAAGCCCAAGAGGGTTGGGAAGTTGGACTCTACGAATCCAAGGTTCCCAACACAAAATCTTGCCCAGCAAAGGACAAGATAAAAACTATCAAAGGTTGTATGGAGATACCACCTAAGGAACTGTATACAACTCGAGAGAGGATAACTAGGAATCAAGAAGGATAGGTAGGTACCTTCAAAACAATGAAAATCCTTGCACAGAAATATGCCAAGGAGAAAATCATCAGCCAGGAAACACATGAAAAGATTCCTAAAATGCTCAGCGATCACAAAAGTGCCAAGGAAAACACAACCTCTGGGTTAGTGTTAACCCAGTGGAGGAGGACCTCAAAGCATGTTGCCTAATGCAATGGACTGAATCGTGAAAAACGGATTTAATCATGGAGTGGGGCACCTGGGTGGCTGCTTTCTGCTGGGGTCCTGATGCCAGGGTCTTGGGATCAAGCCCTGCCTGGGGCTCTCTGCTCAGCAGGAAGCCTGCTTCTCTCTCTCCCACTTGCACTGCTTGGACTCCCTCTCCAATTGGGCTCCCTCTCTCACTGTCTCTGTCTTTCTGTCAAATGCGTCTATCAAACAATCAATTCCTTCCATTCAAGAAGTAAAAATCAAATGTTGACGCATGGGGTCCTAATGAACGACAAGAATCAGGAGGGTTGTTTGATGATTTCTTGGAAGGTTTTCTTCCTTCCTTGGACAGACAGAGAGGAGAAGGAGGGAGAGAGACAGGCCAAGAGAGAGGGCCAAACAGGCTCCCTGCTAAGGAAAGAGCCAGATGCAGGGCAGGGTCCGCTACAGGCTGGTGCGTCGCCAAGTGCAGCGTGAAGCCCTGCATCAGCTCCAACAGTCCCATGGGGCTCTCCCTGCAGGTCTTGCCTGCCCCTCCCCCGCCTCCTCCCTGGACGGATCTTTGGCCCCCCCCCCCAAGCGAGCCGCTCAGAGGGTGCTGGAGGTGCTCCTGGATGCTTGCACCAAGGCTCCCGGGGCTCAGCTGTTCCCTGTGGTGGGGGCTGCGGCGGGGGCGGCGGCGACGGCTGAGGGAGCCCGGCCCTGGCCCTGGCAGGGCGGGCAGCATCTCGGGCACCTCCCGCTCGCCCTGGGGCCAGTCGCTTCTCTCCCCACCCCTCCCCCTCTCAACCATTGTTTATTTCTGTGAAGGCTTTTCCTAGTTTGTTTCAGGGCAGAGCACTCTTGATGGGGAAGGGGGGAAGGGCAGGACCCGAAGAGAGACCTAGTGGACTCTGCCCTGAGCCCAGAGCTAGCCTCAGGGCTCAATCTCAAGAGCCTGAGATCACCCCCTGAGCCAGAACCCAGAGTTGGGCACTTCACTGAGGGTGCCGACCAGGTGCTCCTCAGCTGTTGTTGACCCATTTCTGGAGAGGGGTGCCTGTGTAGCTTGGTTAGTTCAGCGACTGCCTTGGGCTCAGGTCCTGACCCCGGACTGGCAGGGCTCGGGATCCCAGCTCCTTGTGGAGTCGGCTTCTCCCACTGACCTTCTCCTCTCTCATGCTCTCTCTCACTCATTCTCTCTCCATGAAAGAAAGACAAGCTTTCCAAAAAGTGTCTGCAGCCTTGTTGGATGGGCTTGAATGTGGTGGATCTCAGTGAGTTTTCTCCTCGCATGCAGACACCTTGAGGATAGCCATGTCTTTCTAAAAGGATATCTTGTTCTGAAATGGTTTCTTTCTCTGTTCCTGGATCGGGTGTCTTTCCATTGTCTCTTCTCAAGACCTCGGAAAAGCAGCCTTTGAGGATTCCTTTGGGTACGGTCTAGCCCTTTTCATCCTTTCTCTTTCCACAAAATCTATACTAGCCTCTGCATCCTCCTATGTAGAGTTTATTTTTCACTCACCTATCCAGGTCTTTTCTTTCAATAGAATTTCAATGATGAATCCCACCTGATCATGGTGGATAATCTTTTTAATGTGCTGTTGGATCCTGTTTGCTAGGATCTTGTTGAGAATCTTAGCATCCTTATTCATCAGTGATATTGGTCTGAAATTCTCCTTTTTGGTAGGGTCTTTGCCTGGTTTGGGGATCAGGGTAATGCTGTTTTCATAGAAAGAGTCTGGAAATTTTCCTTCTGCTTCAATTTTTTGAAACAGCTTCAGAAGAATAGGTGTTATTTCTTCTTTGAAAGTTTGGTAGAATTCCTCAGGGAATCCGTCAGCCCTGGGCTCTTGTTTTTTGGGAGGTTTTTGATCACTGCTTCAATATCGTTACTAGATATTGGTCTATTCAGGTTGTCGATTTCTTCCTGGTTCAATTTTGGGAGTTTATAGTTTTCCAGGAATGGATCCATTTCATCAAGTTTGCTAAGCTTATTGGCATATAACTGTTGATAATAACTTCTGATGATTGTTTCTACTTCCTTGGTGTTAGTTGTGATCTCTCCCTTTTCATTCATAATTTTATGTATTTGAGCTTTCTCTCTTTTCTTTTGGATTAGTGTGGCCAATGGTTTATCGATCTTATTGATTCTTTCAAAAAACCAGCTTCTAGTTTCATTGATATGTTCTACTGTATCTCTGGTTTCTACCTCATTGATCTCAGCTCTAATCTTGATTATTTCCCTCCTTATGTGGGGAGTTGGTTTGATTTGTTGGTTATTCTCCAGTTCTTTAAGGTGTAGAGACAGCTGCTGTGTTCTGGATTTTTCAATTTTTTTGGGGGGGAGGCTTGGATGGCTATGTATTTCCCCCTTAGGACCGCCTTTGCTGTATCCCATAGGTTTTGGATCGAAGTGTCTTCATTGTTATTGGTTTCCACGAATTGTTTCAGTTCTTCCTTGATCTCCTGGTTGATCCAAGCATTCTTAAGCAAGGTGGTCTTTAGCTTCCAGGTGTTTGAGTTTCTTCGGAACTTTTTTTTTTGTGATTGAGCTCCAGTTTCAAAGCATTGTGATTTGAGAATGTGCAGGGAATCATCTCAGTCTTTTGGTATCGGTTGAGTCCTGATTTGTGACCCAGCATGTGGTCTTTTCTTAAGAAGGTTCCATGTGCACTTGAGAAGAATGAGTATTCTGTTGTTTTAGGGTGGAATGTTCTGTATATATCTATGAGGTCCATCTGGTCCAATGTGTCATTCAATGCTTTTGTTTCTTTATTAATTTCCTCTTTGATGATCTGTCTATTACTGAGAGAGGTGTGTTAAGATCTCCTACGATTAGTGTATTCATATCAATATGACTCTTTATCTTGATTAACAGTTTTCTTAAGTAATTGGCTGCTCCCATATTGAGGGCATAGATATTTACAATTGTTAAATCATTTTGGTGGATAGTCCCTTTAAGGATTATGTAGTGTCCTTCTGTATCTCTGACTACAGTCTTTAGTTTAAAATCTAATTTATCTGATATGAGAATCGCTACCCCGGCCTTCTTTTAAGGCCCATTGGCATGAAAAATGCTTCTCCATCCCTTCACTTTCAGTCTGGGTGTATCTTTAGGTTCAAAATGGGTCTCTTGTAGACAACATATGGATGGGTCCTGTCGTTTTATCCAATCTGCCACCCTGTGCCATTTTATGGGCACATTTAGGCCATTCACATTGAGAGTGATCATTGATAGATACGTTTTTATTGACATTGAGTTACCTTTTAAGTCTTTCTTTCTGTAGATTGTCTCTATATTTCTGTAGATTTCTCTATATTTCTGTTCAATGTTCCTCTTTTATAGAACTCCCCCTTAATATTTCCTGCAGTGTCGGCTTGGTGGTGGCATAGTCTTTTAAGCCTTGCCGGTCTTGGAAACTCTTTATCTCTCCATCCATTTTGAATGTCAGTCTTGCTGGATAAAGTATTCTTGGCTGCATATTATTCTCATTTAGTGCCCTGAATATATATCTTGCCAGCCTTTTCTGGCTTGCCAGGTCTCTGTGGACAGGTCTGATGTTACTCTGATGGGCGTCCCTCTGTAAGTAAGGAGCCTCTGCACTGGCAGCTTTCAAGAGATTATACCTACAATTATAATTCCTCAATTTGACTATCAGGTGTCGTGATGTTTTTTTGGAATGTATAATCTTGGGTGGAGACCGTTCAGCCTCTAGTACATGAACGCTGGTTCCATTCACGAGATTGGGAACATTTTCATAAAGGACTTGTTCCACTGTATCTTCTAGACTTCTTTCTTTCTCCTCCCCTTCAGGAATTCCAATAATTCTGACGTTGGAACGTTTCATGGCATCATTTATTTCCCTGATTCTGTTTTCATGGTTTCTAAGTTGTTTGTTCCAGGCTTCCTCCTGATCCTTTCTCTCTATCTCTTTGTCCTCCAAATCACTAATTCTATCTTCTGTCTCAGTTACCCTAGCTTTGAGAGAGTTTAGATTAGATTGGAACTCATTGAGAGCATTGTGAACCTCCTCTTCCCTGGTAGCTTTAAGCTCTGCTCTAACATTGTGGACATCCTGTCCGGTCGTTTTCAGTTCGGCCCTAATCAATTCTGTTTGGTCATCCATGGCTTTCTCCAACCTAGCTATTGCCTGGATAATTGTTAGCCTGAATTCTCTTTCCGACATATTGTCTATGTTGATATCCATTAGCTCTGTTGCAGAAAGTCCATCTTCTGTATTTTTCTTCTGTTGGGCATTCCTCCTCCTAGTCATTTTGGTGGGCGATGACTGAACAGATGTAGCTGGATCTATTAACCGTAGTGCAGTTAAGGTGCACCCCGGAACACTTCTGAGCAATCAGGATTCCCCACCCAAAGGAGAGACAAAAGAAAAGAAAAAGAAAAAGAAAAAAAAGAGATAGAGAGACAGGAAAGAAAGGGAAGATGAAAGAGAAGGTTCAGCCCAAATGGGACCCAAGGTAAGATTTATGAAGTATACAAACAAAAACAGACACACAAAAAGACTGATAAAAATATATGACAAGAGAAAAAAAATATATGCAAATAAAGGAAGAACCTCGTCAAAAAGAACCCCATGTGTAAGATTTATATACTATCAGGACAAACACAAAAACACAGAAACACTTGTGGAAGAAAAAGATGGGAGAGTGGTTATAAATTCTCAGTGTGTGCAAGGAAGGTTGTTTTGATTCTTCCTGGATGTATCCTGATATCTTTGTTAAAGGACTCAACTTTCCTAAGATAAAGGGGGATTAAAAATTAGTTTTCCTATAGGGGTAGTATTGATTGGGGAAGGGGGATTACTTTGAAGTATAACTCTATATGAATATTAGAAGATAAAATAAAAAGGAATAAACTAGACTAAACTAAAATTTTTAAAAAGGCAGGAATTCAAAAAATAGAAATGCAAAAGAAAAACATAGGTGTATGTATCAAAAAGTTCAGGTTAAGGGACGCCTGGGTGGCTCAGTTGGTTGGATGACTGCCTTCGGCTCAGGTCATGATCCCGGAGTCCCGGGATCCCGCATAGGGCTCCCAGCTCCATGGGGAGTCCGCTTCGCTCTCTGACCTTCTCCACTCTCTGACCTTCTCCTCGCTCATGCTCTCTCTCACGGTCTCTCTCTCAAATAAATAAATAAAATCTTTAAAAAAAAAAGTTCAGGTTAAAAGGTTATTATGGAATTTGATGTACTGGATTCCTCACTGTGATGGTTATTAGGTTAAAAAAATTACCTATATATAAAAAAAAATGAACCAGAATAGTGGGAATGAATGAAAAATAAAAGTTTTCCTATGAAGTAGTGGTGGTTCTCTTGTAGTACTTTTTTTTTCTCTCTCTCTCTCTTTTTTCTTTCTTGGTTTGTTTTCTGGGGAAGGGGCCTGCCATGTGGGTTTTCAGTCAATGATGTTCCCTGACTTAAGTCCTCCCGCCCCCCTCAAGGGGGTGGGCTCTGAGGAAACTTTTTTTTTTTTTTTCAGGCTTTTATTCTCTGGCGGTTTTTTGTTTGTTCACTTTTTTTTTCTCACTTTGACCGCTTTTGATGGTTTTTGTAGTTTTAGAGGAAAACAAACCGCACCCTGATCTCCCTCTCAGAGAGAAACCTCAGTCTGGCTGCAGAGCCCAAATAAGTTCCCCCTTGGCCGCTGGCAGAGCAGGTTCCAAGTCGCTGTCCCTGGGGATGGAGGATCTTTTGCATGTACCCAAAACCACGGCAGCAGCAGCTTTGGGCACCTCCAGACCCCTAGAGAGGTTCCAAGCAGCATTCGCACACTGAGATTTTCCCGCTGGCCCGGGCTGGGAGTGCCTGGTCTTTCTGGGTCTAAGAGCGCCCGGCTTGCACGCACCAATTTCAGGGAAGGCAGAGGTTCGCGCGCGGGTCTCAGGCTCTGAGAACGGGGCACAGGTCCGAGAGCACCAGGCTGGGCCTTCGCGCACCTCTCTGGGGGGAGAGTTTGGTGCAGGCTCTGAAACAAGGGCCTGTATCAAAGGGCACCGGCTGGGTCTTTATAACTCTCTCAGGGGAGTATCTCAGGCTCTATAGCAGGACTCTCGCATTCTGCCGCCTGGTGTGGCTCCCATCCCCTCACAGGAAATGGACCCCACGCATTCTCGGGTGCGCTGGCAGCTTAGGGACCAAGAGCTGGTTTCTCCGCTGCACTCTCTCTGCCTCAGCGCCACGGGAGGCTGTCCTGGGACTGGGGACTTAAGCCCCTGTCCCTAGCCGCCCCGATTCCCACAATTTCCCCCGAGATCCTTTGCTCTTTTGGAGTGCTTTCAACCAGTCTCCGAGTTAATGCTGGTCCCCAGACGCAGGGCACTCTCGCTCGTATTGGGGTATTACTTTCCAACTGGTCGCCTCTGGTAGCTCCCTCCCCCTTTTGTTTATCTTCTGATATCAGTTCGCAGTTCCCACTCCGCTTTACCTGCCCACTGGCATCTTCTCCCCCTGTAGAGATCCAGACGTGTATAATTCTGATCTCAGGCTGATTTCATGGGTGATTGGAGTTCTTTGGTAGGTAATCAGATCATTTTGGGGTACATGTTGAAAAGACGCCTCCTCCTACTTCCGCGCCATTTTGTCCCCCCTCTTAACTTTTTTTTTTTTTTTAATTTTATTTGACAGCACAAGTAAAGGGAGAGAATGAAAGAGAAGCAGGATCTGCACTGAGCAGGGAGCCAGATGCAGGGCTGGATCCCAGGACCCTAGACAGATGCTGCACTGAGGGAGCCACCCAGGCACCTTTTGAGACCTAGGATGCAGGTAGGAGAAGCAAACCAGGAGTTCCTTGGCCCAACACTAATGACCATGGCTCAGACAAATCCATCTTCCACTGCAGGCTTCCAGATACTCTGCAAAGGAGACATTCCCCTTCCTGTCCCTGAATGCTCTGCCAGTTCAAGGCAGATCCATGTTTCTGACGGTTCCTCTTTGGTCATTCTGCCAGGGACAGCCAAGAGGGCTCCAAGCCTTGTGTGGACCCCAGGCTTGGGGGTCCCAGCCCTGAACTCTTTCCTCTGCCCTTGATGACCCCAGAATAGATCAATTCAGCGACTGTCAATCCATGCCAGGCCAGGGAACAAACACAGCAGTACACAAGATCAACTCGCTTTGGCCCCAGGAGCCTGGATTCCCCAAGGAGGGCTTCGCCTGGTCTCTGAAGGGGGTTCCGGGGGTTCCAAGATGGCCATGGGTGGAGCCCACCAGGTAGAGAGGCCCCTGGAGAGTGTCCACTGGGGCTGGGCAGACGGAAGATCCCCTAAGGCCTTCCCTCGTGGCTCCATTGTGCCCTGGGGAGAGACGAGGGCCGGCCACACCGCACCGGGGCTGCGGCTGGCGGGTGAGCCGCCCAGGAGTGGCAGCGGGCCTAGCCTGGAGCTCAAGCAGCAGCAGGGAGGCCAGGACTGGGCGAGGGACTGAGGTCCTGGAGTCAGCCAGGCAGAAGAGCGGTGGGAGCCGGCAGGGGGCGCAGCCAGCCCCCTCACCGGACAGGACAGAACAGAAGGCTGGGCGAGGGCGAGCGCGCCTGTGGAGGCGCGCGCCGCTGTTTGCTGCCCCCCCACCCGCCACTGCGCGCGCGCACCTGCCTGCCCCGCCCACCGCCTTCCACGGGCCTAGCCAACTCAGCGCCTCCCAGGGAGGCAGGGGTTCTGGACCGGTGAGGCAGGGCGCGGAGGATTGCATCGGAGCCCCGCTGACTCAGGTACTGAGGGGCTAGGGAGGGGTAGGGGCGCTAGGGAGAGAGGGAGGCTGGGGCCCTCTTGCCCGCTGCCACCTGCTGCTTCGTCCGCGGGAGCGGGAGGGGGGCCTGGCGGACAGGTTCCTGGCGGCCTGGTGCTCCTACGCCCCACAGCCCTTGCCCCACAGCCCTCGCTCCACTTCTCGGTATCCAGGGAACCCGTGGGGCCCTACTGACATCAAGGGGCTCAGCACCACTGGGCTCGCCTGACCCCCGGAGAGACGCCTGTGCTGACAGGCTTCTTTTCCAGAACTTGATGGAAAATTTTGTCCCTCAGAATCGCCGGGCTCCCCAGCCCGAGAGGAGCTGGCTCTGCCCACGCAGCCTGGGCCCCACTGGGCCCCCTCCACCTCAAGTGCCTTTTACCCAGGAGCCCCAGGATACCATTCCTTTCTGGCCCATGAACCCATTCCCCCCACCCCACCCCCACACCTCTACTTTGGGGCTGCGACCACCCTGGGATCACTTCCATCTCCGGACCCCTACCCCACAGTTCCTTGTCCACCTCCAGGCCTGACCCCTGGCCCCTCTCACCTCTGGAGTCACTGAAACACTTCCACTAGGGATCCACTGGCATCTGCCATCCCAGACTCCCGGGACTCCCCTCCACTTGGAGCTCCCTACCCTGTTTCCTCTAGGAACTGCTGTGCCTAAAGCGCAGAAACCCCACATTCTCAAGCCAGCTGTCTTCGGGCCAGGGACTCAGATATCCTCAGGGACCCTTCTTTCCGGGGCACATACTCCTCTCTGTGCAGGAGAGACCAGAGAGAGCAGGCTTGGGGATCCTTCCCTCCAGCTGGATGGAGGGGCAGAACCTGGGGTGTGTGTGTGTGGGGGGGGTGCTCACAGGTGGCCTCCCTGGGTAAGGAGCTTCCAGGAGGAAACTTCAGGGCGAGGCCATGATGTGGAAACCTCAGGAAGCACTGGCTGCACAGACTCCAGGATCCTGGCTTGGGCAGTGGGCATTTAGTGGCCAGAGCCCTACAGGGCCAACCCCGTCCAAACCCACCTTCACCCCCCACCCCACCCTGGCCGGCTTTTTTGTCTTGAATTTGCACAGCACCCTTTTCTCCAGTATGAAATTGAAAGCTTTGCTTTGGAAAGTTTTGTGTACAGGAGGCTCCTGGGCATCCACTTACTTTATTTCCAGAGGCTAGTTGAGGAGGGTGGAGTCTTTGGGACCTTAACAGCAGGTCTCCTGATCCTTCCTGACTTCCTTTTTTTTTTTTTTTAGATGCAAACACAGTAATTTCACTTCAACACCATATCACTATATATCTAAACAGCAAAATCACATAGTTAACCCAATATAACTCAATAACTTATTCATTTCAGGGTTTTATTTTTTCTTAATTGCTTTATATTTGTACTGTCCACATGGAATTTTGCTTTTATGTACCTCCATTTCCATAGTAGGCATATCAAACATTATGAACACAGTTCACTTACAAAGGCAAAAGTTTTATGATAATTCATTTCATGCATTACTCTTTTTAACCTAATTGATTTTCCTCATGGAAAATTTTAACACATAAAATTACGTAGTGCCTTTGTTTGTTTACTTACTTGCCATCTCTCTTCTACACTAGAATATCAAGTTTAGGAGAGCAGGAACTGTATTTCTTTGCTGCTATATCCTCACTGAATACAGTACCTAGCACACATCAGATTTACAATAAAGATTTGTTAGATGAATGAGCAAATAAACAAAAGCACAGTAAATGTCTGTCAGTACTTGTTCAATCTTATGGAGGGTCAAAAACTTACACTATTAAGTGGGACAATATGGCTCTAATGGAATGGAATTGAGTATTTTGCTCCTTTTAGGTCACTTAGGCTCTGTCAAAGGACCAGAAGGCTAGGGTGTGGTTAAACCCCCTAAATAAGAAATATATTAAGAACTGACATTATTATTTGTAATCTCAAGGACTCCAAATTCTGTTTTTTTTTTCTTCCATTTGTATCTTCCTTTCCCCAAATTATTTTATAGAGATCTGTCTGATCTATTGATCAGAGATCAACACACTAGGTCAGAAATAGCCTAATAGAATCTATATTCTTAATATTTCTAATAATGTTCTAAAAATAAAACCAAAACCAATGTACTCATAAACATCATTTGAGAATCATAAATTTATGACATTTCTCTGTTTACATAGTATGTGCACATACATGTATACTATATACTCATATTCTTACAAAAACAAGAATATAAAATGCACACACAAATTGAGAAATAAACCAGGAAAATAGTTTATAAAGAAGGAATGGTTCATATCAATTAAAATTGTACAGGTTTTCATAAATTTCTAGTTGGCCTATTAGCAAATTGGAGGTTTTTTTGAATGGCCAATTATCTCCTTAGGAAGTATATATCTTTAGCCTCCAAAGGTGACAGACAGGGCCAAAACAGGAAATATTATTAGTTGAATGGTATTAACAAGTTCTGAGTTCCAAGGTTGGAAAGTAAACTAGAGAGCTCCAAATGTGGAATTCCTGAAAAGTCAGAGAAATAAGTTCAACAAAAGAGCAACTGGCAAGGGATGGGATGTCTTAAAATTTGTTCATTGCATATATGATGTCTTTAAATATGCAGGTTTTGTTGTGCTAAAAAAAGTTCCCTTTTATGCCTAGTGTTTTCAAATTTTGTAATCATTGAAAATACTGAACTTTATAAAATGTTGTTATGGGGCCTATGGGTGCCTTGGTAGGTTAAGTATCTATCTGCCTTTGGCTCAGGTCATGATTTGGGAGTCTTGGGATGGAGCCCCATGTAGGGCTGCCTGCTCAAGGAGTCTGCTTCTCCTTCTCCTCTGCCCCTCTCCTCACTTGTGCTTTCTTTCTCTCTCTCAAATAAAATCTTTTTAAAATTGTTATGACATCTACCAAGATACATTTTTTTTAGTACAGTGACACATTGACTGATACTCAAATGATAAATCATCCTTGAATATTTGGATTAGATTCTTTCTTTAATGTAATGTGTTACCATATTTTACATAGTAACATACTATTGAATTAATATTATTTTACTGACCTTTTCCTTTATTACAAGTTTTTGGATTACCTTTACACTGTTGGACTGATTTCATTGTATAGGTTATCTCAAATCATTTTTCGGATCAGGTGGAGTAAAAATAATCACACATTTATGGCACAAGAAGGGTAAACAGAAGAACAACTTTGACTCTCATGCTTCCATCAATGAGAAAATAGTTATATTTCTATATATACATAAATATACATATTTATGTCATTATGTACATATTTGTGCCCATATGAGATGTTACAATCAGTATATTGAGCAGTGATTCTTTTTTTATTAAAGGTTTTATTTATTTATTTGACAGAGATCACAAGTAGGCAGAGAGAGAGGGGGAAGCAGGCTCCCCGCTGAGCATAGAGCCCGATGCGGGGCTCGATCCCAGGACCCTGAGATCATGACCTGAGCTGAAGGCAAAGGCTTAACCCACTGTGCCACCCAGGCACCCTGAGTTTAGTATAATTTCTAGTTCAAATTTAATTTCTAACTCTATCTTTATTAAAATATCAAACAATCAGGGTAACACAAGAAGTAAAAATAGTACAGGTTCCTGGCTATATTTTAACCTCTCTATACATATATATTTCTGTTGTTAATGGCTCTAGACTCTATTCCTTCAGTATATAGACAGAGAGAGACCCAGCCCTAGAAATAGTAGTTGTAACATCAGAATCATACAGTAGCAAAGCTTTTCAGTAAAAGGGTAGAGAAATAATCCTAACTGAGAATATCTTCTACCCTTCTATTGGCAGAAGGTCTCAACTATTACCCTAGAATATTATGCAGTAAAACACGTGGTACAAAAAGTCAAATAACATTACTGATTATATATATATATTTATATTTTTATGACTGCCAATCAGGAAAATACTTCTCAGTCTATCTGTACATTTTAACACATATTCAATCCCCAATTTGGGGATGAGATAAATGACTGACCCATCTGACTCAAAAGTAGTATCCATTTCTATCACAGTAATTATAAACTATGTGAGTATAGGGGAAGCTATCCATTTAAATTACTTCATATTCTTTGTTCTAACTGAATTCTGTCCCCTATACTCTACAAAAAATATGTTAGAATCATAATCTCCAGCACCTCAGAAGGTGATTCTGTTTTGGAAATGGGATCTTTATAGAGTTAAGTTAAGCCGAGGCCATTTGGGTGTCCCCTAATCCAAAAGAACTGTTATCCTGATAAAAATGGGACATTTAGACAGAGAGACAGAGACACGTAGAGGGAAGATGATATGAAGAGACATAGGGAGAAGACAGCAACTGACAAGCCAAGAAGAGAGGCCTAGAACAGCCTCTTACTCCATAACCCTCAGAAGGAATCAATCCTGCCAACAACTTCATTTTAGACTACCAGCTTAAACTCTGAAACAGTATGTTTCTTTTGTCTAAGACATGCAACTTGTAGCACTTTGTTATGGCATTCCTAGTAAGGAATTCACCATTGTATTGATACAAATGAGATTATTAGACAGTACAGGAAATCCAAAGTGAATTCATCCAGTCTTTCCTATACCCTTTTGATACCAGGAAAACTTACACTCATGACCCTTGATATGACAATGTGATGGCTTTCAGTGCGGTGGTAGGATCTATGAAATTTTGTCATGTGGGTGCTCCCTGTCACAGATGTCCCTTGCCTATAGAATTCTTAATTACCTAAATACTTCTCAATAAAACAGTCTGTGCCAAGGTGTAGGTGTCCTAGATCAAAGTGTCCGTGTATTCCATTCGAAGTCAATATTTCTATTGACTATTTCTATTGCCAAGTCTGAATAGTAAACCCAGAAAGCAAATCACTGAGTATAGGCAGCTGCCAAAGTTATGCAGATATCTGTGATGGGTGATGATGGGAATTGGGCAGCAACAGTAAGTGGTTGCAGAGAGACTGATCCATCTTGTCTCCCTGGGTGAATTTTGATTATAAAATACATCTTTTGTGTTAACATATGAAAAGCATATGCAAGATTAGATATCCTCCCCTCAATAAAACAGTAGAGAAGCACAAAGATAAAATTAAATCTCTTACAAAGAACATCAAAATGCGAATTGAGAGGCTTGATATTGGAGCTTATGTGACTTGGGACTGCCAATGTAAGGGTCACCCAGGGCCAGGTCTACAAGTAAAGAAAAACATTCCATCATAGTCCAACATCAAGAAGAGTAGCACTGCTACCCCTGAAACTAATAATACACTATATGTAAACTAAACTGTATTTAAATAAAAGAAAAAGAGAAAACTTCTATTCATGGAAGATGTTAGTTGAAAAATGCTTTCAAAGAAGGAAGGAAGGGAGGGAGGAAGGAGGGGAGGGAAAAGGGGAGGAAGGAAAAGTAAAGGAAGGAAAAGAAAAAAGAAAGAGAAGCACTGAAATATGCTATTAAATAATATTCATGCTTAGGGCTCTAAGTGTATCTTTTTTGCAGGTAATGCCAGACAGAAGACTCTGGTATGTAAAAGTCTTGGGAAAAGCATCTATGACTCCTGATCATATTAACTCATCACTTTCTTTAAATGTTATGACCTTTCAAGTCTGAAGATTCCATAAATGCCTAAGAGACTGCACCAACCATTCTAGATCACCAGAACCAACTGAATAAGACACAGAGAAGTTCGAGTCTTGAGGCTGTTAAAGAACTCCCTCACGCCCTCTGAAAGTTTTTTGTCTGAGATAGCACACTTGACATGCAGAATCTCATGGCTCATATTCGTGTTAAATTTTTATCCAATAGTTCAAGTTATTTGTGAACTACTTTGAAATGTCAGAATATAAATGTGCAGAAGACAGTGTGATGGAAGTTAATGGCCTAAACTTTCTTCCATTTCTGCAGTTTTGTACATAATATCAGAAGCGATTATGAGATGTAAAAGGACCGTAGCAATCATAAGGCTATAGAACCAGATGTTTACTTGAGGTTGAACAGCAGATTAAAGATTTGAAACAGGGCCAAGGTTGTTTGGGAGTGAGAACAAACAGCTGGTACAGCGAAACGGAGGCAAGTCCAGGGATTGGCTAAAATCAACCAGGAATATCCATCCCTTACTTTTCTACTTCACTGATTGCTAAAATAGATGGGGTCCACTTAGACAAATTAAAGAACAGACATTTTGGGGTGCCTGGGTGGCTCAGTGGGTTAAGCCTCTGCCTTTGGCTCAGGTCATGATCTCAAGGTCCTGGGATCGAGCCCCACACCAGGCTCTCTGCTCAGCAGGGAGCCTTCTTCCCCCCTCTCTCTGCCTGCCTCTCTGTCTACTTGTGATCTTTCTCTCTCTCAAATAAATGAATAAAATCTTAAAAAAATAAAATAAAGAACAGACATTTAGATGGGATAAGATTCTATTATATGCAGCTTTTCTTACATTCCAGCTACTGTGTTTATATGAGAATATAGTTAAATTTGATGCTTCTCTAAAGAGCAGTAGGTTCTGAGTACCTGGGTGACTCAGTGGGTTAAGCATGTACCTTTGGCTCAGGTCATGATCTCAGGGTCCTAGGATCAAGTTCTGCATTGGGCTCCCTGCTCGTCACACAGCCTGTTTCCTCCTTTCTCTCTTCCCTGCCTCTCTGCCTACTTGTGATCTCTCTCTGTCAAATAAGTAAAATCTTTAAAAGAGAGAGAAAGAGAGAGATTAGTAGGTTCTGGTGGGGGAGGGTAGTTAATAAATACACTCATCCATGCATATAACACCAGAATTAAGTATGTCATAATTCTGTGAAACACAGAGTATAGTATGGGATGTAGTCTTCCAGAGTTGAGATTACTGGTTCAATCTGGCTGTCCTAGTGAAAGTGATGGACAGAGGTTGGAAGAAGACAGATAGGAAAGATTTTTGTTTAATGTTCTTCAGAATCAGGATATGAATTCAGCATGCTTTCAGACACTTAATGTAGTGAAGGCTAAAACTCAGGACGGGAGCAAGACTGTCTGGGTTTGAATCCTCACTATGTAACTCATTACAGAAGCAATAATGTAAATTTTAAAAAAAGAATCATTGTATTCTGTTGAGTGACTATAACACTACATATTTATCTATTCCATATCTATTCCATGAGCAGAGTTGGTTCCATCTTTTGCAGAGTATTGATAAGAACACTAATATATACATGGACATATGGACACTTTTTGTTTTGTGTTTAGAAGAGCAATTCTCTTAACTACAGAGAACAGAGAATATAAAGGAGAGTGGTTAGCAGAGGGGAGGTTGGTGGGGAGATGGCTAAAAGAGGTGATGGGGATGAAAGAGCATACTTATCATACTCACTGAGTAACATATAGAATGTTGAATCACCATGTTGACACCAGAAAGGAATAGAACACTATATGTTAACTGTACTGGAATTAGAATTTAAAACAAAATTAAAAAGAAGAGGAATTCTGTGATAAGAGGGTATGTATAATTGATGGACGTAACTGCAGTGCAGGATTGAAGAATTACTTCAGTAAACTATGACATTGGTTTACAATATCCTAGCTCTGTTACTTCTGACTTTGACATGATGTCTCTTCTTTACATAGTTTTTCTAATTCTCAATCCATAGCTATGGACTTCCCTATCATTCTTTCTTTCCTAATAATTATCTCTTTCCAAACATGCAAATACTAATGACAAGATCATTGACTATGATCTTCTATTGCTCATCTAATCAAGTCCTACTTAAGTTTCAATTTTTTAAAGATTATTTATTTATTTATTTATTTGACAGAGAGAGATCACAAGTAGGCAGAGAGGCAGGGAGAGAGAGATGAAGGGAAGCAGGTCCCCAGCTGAGCAGAGAGCTGGATGTGAGACTCGATCCCAGGACCCCGAGATCATGACCTGAACCGAAGGCTGCGGCTTAACCCACTGAGCCACCCAGGCGCTCAGTTTCAATTTTTTAAATGCCAGCCTCTGATGCAGTTAATTATAAGAAGTCACTACTCCCAACTGTTCCTTGCATCCATTTTCCTGTGGCCACCTCATATGTGTCTCCTCATTTTATTATGGTTTGGTGTTGTTGTTATAGTTTTTACCTGGGTCCTGGCCAGCATCTGAGGATCTCAACTCCAGGACCATAACTAATATATTTTAATATTCCAGCACCAACTAGGCAGCATGTACAACACATAGAAGATATAAATACCCATCACAAATACATGAATATTTAAGCGCATATCTCAATTTGTATTAACTGGGTTTGTTGTTTAAAAGATTTTATTTATATATTTGACACAGAAAGAGAGAGATTATAAGTAGGCAGAGAAACAGGCAGGGTGGTGGGGGAAGCAGGCTCCCTACTGAGCAGAGAGCCTAATGCAGGGCTTGATCCCAGGACCCCAGGATCATAACCTGAGCCAGAATCAGAAGCTTTAACCCACTGAGCCACCCAGGCGCCCCAGATAGGATTTGCTGTTTAAGCATGTGGTTTCCTCTTTTTGTATACTATAATTAAACTAATCTTTTTGTGTTTGTCTCCTATACTTTTCTGCTATACACAGGGCCCACCATTTTGTCATTTTTTTTAAAAAAAGATCTTATTCTGTTGACTAGTTACTGAAATACATGTATAGACGAGGAGGCATTGGTAGTAAGGGTATATATTTCTTTTAGAGAACCTTACAAGGGATAAAGCAGTTCTTCCAGCTTCATAGTGTATTACTTAAGCTAAGTCTTATTGCACCTTATCACTCACTCAAATGTTACTTTTTAGTTACTTGGTTTATTACTATTGTGAAAGCCCTTTTTATTGTATATGATACCAAGATTTCTGTATCTGTGATTTCAAAACAAGGAAGATATCAACATCAATTTCAATCAAATTCACCCATATATTTAATTTAGTTAAGACCTCTAGTAATTGCATGTTATCAGGGATAGATCTGAAATTGAAACTGACAGGAGTATAACATTCTACCACCTCTTCAGAATCCCAAGTTGGAGCAAAAAACAAAGGCTCAAATTAACTAAACATGTATAGAGAAGTAACACAAAGTCTATAAAGAACTTATCAAACTCAACACCCCAGAACCAAAAAATCCAGTCAAGAAATGGGCAGAAGACATGAACAGACATTTCTGCAAAGAAGACATCCAAATGGCCAACAGACACATGAAAACCTGCTCAATATCACTTGGAATCAGGGAAATACAAATCAAAACCACAATGAGATACCACCTCATACCAGTTGGAATGACTAAAATTAACAACTCCAGAAACAATAGGTGTTGGCAAGGATGCAGAGTGTAAGAGGAACCCTCTTACACAGTTGGTGGGAATGCAAACTGGTGCAGCCACCCTGGAAAACAAGATAGAGGTTCTTCATAAGGTTAAAAATAGAGCTACCCTATAACCCAGCAATTGCACTACTAAGTATTTATCCAAAGGAAACAAGCATAGGGATACAAAGGGGCACATGCATCCCAAAATTTATAGCAGCAACACCCACAATAGCTGAACTACAGAAAGAGCCCAGATGTCCATCAACAGATGAATTAATAAAGAAGATGTGGTATATACATGTACACACGCATCACAGAATATTACTCAGCCATCAAAAAGAATGAAATCCTGTCATTTGCAATGATGTGGATGGAACTAGTTGGTATTATGCTAAGCGAAGTAAGTAAGACAGAGAAAGGCAAATACCATATGAGTTCACTCATATGTGGAATTTAAGGGGGAAAAAAGAGATGAACTCAGGGAAAGAGAAGGAACAATAAAATCAGATGAAAACAGAGAAGGAGGCAAATCACAAGAGACTCTTTACTGTAGAGAACAAACTGAGAGTTTCTGGAGGGGAAATATGTAGGGGCATGGGGTAACTGGGTGATTGGCATTAAGGAGGGCACTTGATGGAATGAGCACTGAATGTTATTTAAGACAGATGAATCGCTAAATTCTACCCAGAAAATAAAAATATGGTGCATGTTAACTATACTGAATTTAAATATGCATTTTTTTAAAAAAAGAAGTAATCCATTGTCTCCTTCTGGATAATCAATTAAAAACAAAGAGTAACCAATTATTGGATGGGCAGAAAGCAATGGTTATGGAGTCTAGTGCATGTGCAGCAAGCTATGTCTTGTCATTACTTTTAGAATGAATTAATATTTGTGGGTATTTACCAGTTTAGGGTAAAAGAATATCCTGGGGCACCTGGGTAGCTCAGTGGGTTAAAGCCTCTGCCTTCGGCTCAGGTCATGATCCCAGGGTCCTGGTATCAAGCCCCACATGGGGCTCTCTGCTCAGCGGAGAGCCTGCTTCCTCCTCTCTCTCTCTGCCTGCTTGTGATCTGTCTGCCAAATAAATAAATAAAGTCTTTAAAAAAAAAGAATATCCTAAGATCAAGCTTTCTGTAAAGAACTTAAATACATTAACTGAGAAATCATGTGTCTTTAACATTTGTTTATTTTTTTCTAAGTGTGACAATATATTTAATTTTTGTCCCTAAAAGACACATTTATGAACTAATATCATTTTATATTAATTTGAAGTTTAGTGAAAACTTATTTTCTGTGCTCGATGGTTGTTTTTATTGCTTCAATTATTATTTTGACAAATATAAGTGCCAAAGATTTTGAGAAAAGCACTTTTGCACAATTTGTTAGAAAAAAAATAGATCCACTAACACATAAAGCAAATTCTAAACGTTGTGTTTTCAAGTATCTCCACAGATGTGTGCCTTGATTTTTGTTTTCCTCTTCAGAATACTGATAATGATCTCTGCCTGCCATCCTCATGAAACTATTCTAAGACTCAGTTGAGAGGGGTATGAAAACAATTTGAAAAATCTAAGAGTTCTGAAATTAAGAACTTTCATACTGAAGAGTACTCTATTTGTCTCTTGAGAGGTTTTTTTTTTATAAAGATTTTATTTATTTATTTGACAGAAATCACAAGTAGGCAGAGAGGCAGTCAGAGAGAGGTGGGGAGGCAGCCTCCCTGCCAAGCAGAGAGCCTGATGCCATGCGATGCAGGGCTCGATCTCAAGACCCTGGGATCAAGACCTGAGCTGGAGACTTAAAGCTGGAGCTTTAACCCACTGAGCCACCCAGGCACCCCAAGAGCTTACATAATTAAACCAAGTGCTTAGTTTTCTAAGTTATGGAAATACTCACTGGAGATTAAGCACAATGGGTAACTTCCAGTGCTGAGTTTCTATAGGGCGACTAGAATTAGAAGTGGCCATTTTGTTGGATACTCTAAATGCTTCCATTTCATTCTAACTGGTGTGTTAAAACAATTTGATAACCATATGTCATGTTTCACCTGGGTCTATTCTTGGATTTCATTGGTGTGGAGAAGTTTCTGTCTTGTCAGCCAGTAGCAAATTGTCTTTATAATTTGTGAAATGCCTCTTAATCAACCTTGGGAATACTTTAGGAAGCAAATATGTTTTTCCTTGATCAATTATAATCCACTTACTAAGTAATACCAGCTTTTAAAAGTGCACTTTGGTTAAATCACATATATCTCAAAACTTAAAATCCACAAAAAAATATTTAAGAACTACTGTTCTAAGAGTCAGAATGTTAATTCAGGCAATATTCATTAACAACACATCAGGCATAAAAACATATATCTTTACATACCATGTGGATAGATAAATAGGTACCAATTATGCACATATGTGTCCATAGACAAATATGTACATGCATGAACACTTAGATGTCTGAGAAATAGTTTTAAATTTGCCCAGCTGAAATGTATTGTTAAAACTACATTGAGGGGCACCTGCTTGGCTCAGTAGGTTAAGCCTCTGCCTTCAGCTCAGGTCATGATCCCAGGGTCCTGGAATCGAGCCCTGTATCGGGCTCTCTGCTCAGCGGGGAGCCTGCCTCTCTGCCTACTTGTGATCTCTGTCTGTCAAATAAATAAATAAAATCTTAAAAAAAAGCAACTACATTGATCATGCGTGGCCAAAATAAACTCAAGTGAGTTTCTCTCATCATATCACAGAGCCTTAGATATATTGTCCTCACATGTCCTTTCCATTTAGCTGAGTCTTTATTCACTGATCTGTCACTTTTTGCATGAATTTTAAATGTGGTTTTTTTTTTCTTCTGAGTTAAGTCTTTGAAATCACATTACTGGGATCCAGGTACACATTAATGGTATTCAATATAGATCACTCTCGGAATGTTAACAAACTCTATGGCTTATGGCAAAAATACTCCATATACTTTCTCCTTTCTATTTCTTGATAGTATATGAGTAACATGGTGTAGTGGAAGGAGCATGAAGGCATATACCTATAAATTTGAATGCTGCTCATTATTTCATCATTTATCTCTTTTAAAAAATTTCATTATTTATCTTTTTAAATAGAGATTATAATACAAATCTAGAGATGACAAGGAGTCAAATAGGTCCAGAATCCCTATGTCCTTTCTTTCTGTTCCTCTCCCTCCCTCCTTTCCTTCCTTTTTCTTACTCTCTTTCTCTTTCTTTCTCTCTTTCTTTCTCTTTCACCCTCCTCCCTCCCTAACTCTCTCCTGTCTCCTATTCTCCCTTTCTCCCTTCCTTCCTTCCTTTATGCTCCAATGCAGGGGCTTGAACTCAGCATCCTGAGATCAAGACCTGAGCTGAAATCAAGAGTCAGACACTTAACCACCGGGGCCACACAGGTATCCTCAGAATCTCTATGTTTGACATAGTCATTATTGTGTTATTTTCTGGAGAGCAATGATATTGGCTTGATGAAGTTAGGGTGCAGCGACTTATCATTCATCTCTTGGCTAAATAGGTGAATTCATGATCTTTTATTTCAAAATGTATGCTGGCCACCTGCTTCTGAATACCTGAGATTCCACCACAGTAGTAGGGAGCCTCATGAGGTTTTAGACCTTTAAACCCTCTCCAACACCTCTCACTCTTTTTGGTTTTATAAATTCCTATGGAATTTGGTTATGAATCATTTACACTTTAGTGAAAATTCACTTAGTACTCATCTAATGGATAACTCTTATTTTCCAGACACCAGGTGGGAAAGTCAGTATCATGGAAATACATCAAAAAATCCTTCCAAGTTTTATTGCTTAGAAACAGACCTTAAAAGGAGGAAAGAGAATAAGAACATTTGGTCCAGATCATTTAAGCAGTACTGTCCACCTTCCCAACACTGTTGGGAAGCAGATAAACTTTAAGTTTATGGACAAGTTTCTCAACCATCAAAACTCCTATACTCTGCAAGTCTTCTAGTCTCTCATGTCTTATCCACAAATTCTTCCACTATTTTCTCTTTTTAAAGCCATGCTTCATTTTTCAAATTTGATGTGCATTGGTGCCTTCCCCATTTATGACTTGAACTTCTGAACTGATTTTATCTCCTTACAGACAGTGCCTCCTACAATCACTTGCAGAAAACCCCTCTAGCTCTAACCTTACACTGAGGAATTTATACTTTACACTTACTAACCCACTTCCCCACTTTGAATTCAGAAGTAGGATTCACACTGTCAAGCAAAAACTACAGAACTGGGAAGCTGGGTGGACTGCGTAGGAGGTTTTCAGGCAAAGAGAACTGGGTGACCTCACTAGCATCATCACAAATCCATGTTACAGGGATTTCAAGGGTCCTATCTTATGTCCAGAGTGGAGGGCCTGCAGCATATATATCCTGTTGCTCAATTTTTCTTTTTTTGCCTTTTTGT
The DNA here is from genome assembly GCF_009829155.1 of Mustela erminea. Classification (NCBI taxonomy): domain Eukaryota; kingdom Metazoa; phylum Chordata; class Mammalia; order Carnivora; family Mustelidae; genus Mustela; species Mustela erminea. The sequence continues at coordinate 41,065 of NW_022476394.1, read as the reverse complement.
AACAAATGGAATTCAGAACACTCAAGGATGTGTATTTCACATACGGCAGTCAGAAGGACTCTGAAATTAAAATACAGAAATGGAATCTCTTGGTAAAAAAGAGAAGAATATAATCAGAGAAAGTTCATGATATGATCATTCTAGCCTCAAGTTGTAATAAATTTACATCTTGGAAGATGTCCATCTACAAATTTAAAACTTATTCCACCTTATTTTTTTTTAAACTTATGTTATTTTCTTAAACGTTACCATCTTATGTTCCACTGCTTGAACTAATCACTTCCTGATTATCCCTATAAATAAAAATAAATAAATATTAGGAAAGCATATATGTTTTTATACAAGTATAAAAACCCTCTTCTTTGTAGTTTTTCAGAGAATGCAATTGATTTCTCCCTACACTCTGGTTCCTAAGGCATACAATTCTATATAAAGAACTAAGTAAATTATGAAAAAACCTAATTTATCTATTTTACTAGTTCTCTTGAACATAAGACTAAACCCACTGGCCCATTCTGTAGATCATTGCTCTATCTTGTGGTTGATAGTGATTACAGTTCGCATTTACTGGTCTCTTAAAGTTCCAATCCAGACACAGTGTTAAGTGCTTCAAAAGATTTATAAACCATTTTACAGATGAAGAGACTAGGCCACTACTTATTTAAGAAAATTGTGCAAGAGCACAGAGATATCAATGGACAAGATCAGATTCAGAGGCTGTGTTGTGAACCACTAAGCTACACTCATCCCTGTTCAGAATATCAGTGGTGTGCTTTTAAATGTTTAGCAGCAGCTGCCTTTGGGATGGAGGGGGATAAAACACCTTGCATTGCAGCTTAGATTGATTTCTGTGGTGTAAGAATCCCCACCATGGTCGCTTTTAAGGCACCAAATAAAAACAGTGAAAGAGGTGTCAGAAAGAGATGTTCAGTGTCACATGATTGTATAGTGTTTCCCTGGGGCTGGTATAATAATCAAATTAAACCACACCAAGTACATTGATAGTAGTAAAATGTAGCAAAATAATTAGGAAATTATGAATTTTTAGTTTCTATCACTTTTGTTTTTGATACATTATTCAACTGTGAGCTTCAATTTACTTTTTAAATAATGGCTATATTTAATAACCTGCTCCCCAAATTTCTGAGAATTTAATGATTGTCTCCCATAAGCTGAATTGGCTCCAGTAGGCTAAAGGAGTTAATCGTGAGTGTTTTTGCTCTATCTGTAATTTTGAGGTGTAAAAAATACTCCTAAATTGCCTTTGTTTTTCCAAATACACACTCCATTGCTTAATCTTTTTATTTTTCAAGGTGGGGATTGCTGTTTAGCTTTCTTTCTTTCTTTCTTTCTTTCAATTTCTTCTTTTGAGGTATGCTGGGTTACTTTGCTATTCCTTAAAGCAAGAACCATTGTAGTACATTACACAGTATAGTAAATTAATGATACATATTATATATGATAGCATATACATATGTCCATACATATACATGGAAAGGGCATCTCTGATCTACATGCGTGTGGTCATATTGAGACACAGAAAATAATAAACTTGGGATAAGTTAAAATTAAAAAATAATAGTCAAAGAGTATTCTTAGAACTTGAAGGCTTTGCATTTATGATACTGTATTGATCAGAATTAACTAAAGGGTGAAATCTGATTTACTCAAATTTATACAGAGTTGGAATTTGTTCCTTTATGGCAAAACTGAAAATATAAAAAAGCCAGCCCCTGGAGTTTCTACCTCCTGCCTCTGGCCCTCCAGAGGGACGAGGCCCCAACCCCAGGGCAGCAAAAGGATGAGGGCTTTCTGCCCCTCCTCTTCCCCCATTCTATCCCCATCTTTATTGATTTACTCAAATTTAAATCTGACTCCTCATCCATGGAAAGTTTAGCAGTGATGGTAGACAAAATATGGTCTCTAGTTGAAGTCTCTACTAAGAACATTTCTCTTTCAGACACAGAATTCAAGACAAGGTCATTGATTGTGTTCCATAAACATCTTTTTCTATTATGTATGGCTTTTGCATTTTTGCCTTGAGATGTTTTTCATTCACGCTAGTACTTATCATTCATCCATCTGTACTTTCTATAGAATATCTTATTTTACCATTGAACAGTTCATGCTAAATGACTGCTTTACTAGAAGGTAAATAAGACTCTTGAATTTTTTTTTTTTTAGATTGAAGAAGTTATTATTTGATTCAAAGATATTAAAGGTTTGTGACATTGTAATGCAAAGAAAGAACCTTAGCTATAGCCCCAAATGTCTGTTGATGCTATTAACTTCTTAAATCATTTGAATCATTTGATTATATATATATATATATATATATATACATATATACATATACATATATATATAAAATCATATATTTCAAGGCTATCATGGAAACTGATAAAGTACCTAATACAATTGCCATACTTAACAGTGGAAAAGTTGAAAATATCATTTTTAACTCATTTTAATTCACTTTTTGGCTTTGCACGTTTCATCCTAAAGGATAGCAAATTCTTTGTGTTTATATTAGATTCAGATACATTTTTTTCTGTTATAGAAAGAGTAAATAAATCTAAACATCAAATGGTTATCATCACTTCACTCTCTAATCTAGAAATATTTTTTCTTCAAGGAAAGAACTTGAAAGGAAATTGGTTTGGGTTAAGTCAGATGAAATGCATGCCTCTGAAACAGTATATTCTCCATCACCAAATGGATTCAAGTATGATTTGGATGACTACATAGTAATTATATAATGGAATGATATTGATAGGATTGATTGAGGGGATTTGAGTATCAGAAGAAAAGAAAATAAAGGATGAGTGACCTAAGTGATATAAGTTGTCTTTAATATCTGTTACTGCTCATCACTGAAACTGCCTCGTCTTCTTCCTCATTTTCATAAAATAAAACATCTTAATCATTCAGTACTCCTCTCTCACTTTGTGTAATTTCCCCCCCATTGATCTTTATGTTTGTTGATACATTTTTTTTTTTACATCTGCTTTGATTATACTAGATCAGGCTCTGTAAGAAAAGAGCTTGATGTAGTAGAAAACACATAAGACCTGCAGTTGGAATGCCTGAGTGGTCCCAACTACTATTAGAAACTCTCTGATACCAAGAAAGCTATCAGGCTTCAGTGTCCTCAGTATTGAGAGGACTGCTCTTGTGGTCTCTAAGTTTCCTAGGAGCTCTAGAAGTATATGATGATAATATCTGCCTTCCATCTCATTAATTCCAAGTAAAGATGGGTTATACTTCCTCAACTCTACTCTCACCTCTTAGTCTAAAAACTGTACTCTCAACTTACTTGAAGAAAAGTATTCCTATTCCCCAAATTTGCTGAATTCGGGGTTGAAGTGAAAAGTCTTTGTTTATTGTTTTGGTGCATAAGATTTGAATACTGGAATTTGAGTACTAGGATAAGCCTTCTAGAAAAGATTGTCAAGAAAAGCATAAAAGCAAGTGTGTTCTGCTCATTTGTTTTTCAAAATATTAGAAATGTAGTTGCAGGGGCGCTTGGGTGTCTCAGTGGGTTAAGCCGCTGCCTTTGGCTCAGGTCATGATCTCAGGGTCCTGGGATCGAGTCCCGCATCAGGCTCTCTGCTCAGCAGGGAGCCTGCTTCCTCCTCTCTCTCTCTGCCTGCCTCTCTGCCTACTTGTGATCTCTCTCTGTCAAATAAATAAATAAAATCTTTAAAAAAAAAGAAATGTAATTGCAAGGATAATGTTTTGTGAATTGTGCTATCCATCCTCTCTATTTTGCTGATGTCACACTGAGGTGTCAATTAAAGATGATATGTGCAAATCATTTAAAGCCATAAAGAGGAAAAGGAAAAGGTTACAAAATATAAGGTCATGCCCAGGCTATTAAGGAAGCAATAAATGGAAATTATAAATGGCAGGCAAACCAAGTCCATAAGAAATAGTATGGGCTTTAAATCTCAGAGACTGTTTTAGGAGGCTCTGTGTATCCTGGCTCTCATATGGAACATGCCATAAATTGAACAGTGTCTTTTAGAAACACAAGCGTTAGACTGTGTGTAAGTTTCCTGCTGTACTGTTTTGTGTTCATCAAATTTATCAGCCTAGAAGTATTATTTTCAAGAATTATTGAGAAAAATAAGAGCCTCTGCTATTTAGAGTTTTTCTTTAAAAAAAATCAAGCATATGGCATACAAGGTATTCGTAAATGTAAATGCATACTTCTTTAAATAGACAATTATGTGCTCATATATGACACTGCACTTCTCTGTGCTATAATATTGATATGAAAACCCAATATCAATATTATCTGTTAAAACAAATAGTATCAGAATATAAATTCATGCTGCTTCAAAGTGTAAACTTGTCTAGATTTACAGTCCAAGTAATTCAAATATTTTAAGGTTTATTTATTGGATTCTCTCCTGATATTTACATATGAAAAAGAGACTCATGTACAAAGTATCATATGAGCTATTTTCATAGAGCCAGAGGACAATCAGAATATAGATCCTTCAACCATGCTGAACTTTACATTGTTATCAGCAGCTTAATGTAGGGTTTGCCAGAGTACAGCCAGATGATCCTGGCAACATCATGATTTGGGTGTGATGACTTTCTCGCTGGACTCATCTCTGCCCCCAACACAGTGTGGCACCCAGAGGGGTTTGGAGCAGTAGAGCAGCACAGAGGTTGGTAGTGCTTGTTAACATAGTGGTATGGGGCTATTGGTCATCTGTCAATGTGAAAAGGGGAAACCATTTGCCTTCATTGCAATTTAACAAGCCAGTAAGACCTTCAAAGCAGGCATCACCTAAGGGAATCAGAGCAGAACAGAATTTCATAGTGGCTATGTTGAAAGCTGTATGTTTGAGGGAGGTTTAAGTGGTTTTTTGGTTTTGTAGAGATTTTTTAGAATTTTTACTCTGCTTGGAACATGTGTCCTCTTATTCTTCATAGGTCATCTTTCTATTCCCAAATTCCATGTCATTTTGGGAACTCTTCAGACTCCTTATTATATAATTAACCAGGTCTGGGCGCAGCACCTTGCCAATGCTGTCCCACCACACTTGCCAACAGCTTTCCTGACAGGAAGGTGTCTGAGCGATCGTCCATAGGACCCTTTGGCTGAGGCTTCTTCAAGTACGTTTGAAAATCATGTCTGTCTCCCTGGAACATGGTTCTCACGGTGCGCGCAGGCCGCAAGCACCGGCCTTCTAGGTGAGATGGCTGCACTGTGCCCAGTTGCCTCACACACGCTTCCGAAGGCACCTGTGTTCTCTGGCAAGAACGTGTTTGCGGATGAACCTTTCCTCGACAGTGTTGTTGGAGGGGAAGACTGCTCTCTCAGCAGACCCGTTTCTCGCTCCCAGGGAAGGGCCTGGCACATTCCTCAAGCCTCCACACACCCTGTGGAGAGCACTGCTGTCTTCTGCCTGGGAGGATGCTGTTTCGGAGTGACCGGCTCTCACGGTGGTTTGGGCCCTGGGCCTCTTTGGCACCGGGCATGGGCTCTAGCTTCCAGAACGATGCTAGATGAATGGTGGCTTTCCCCGCCCTGTTGTTCCTTAGAGTGGAGTGCATGGCAGCATGCTGCCCCTCCTGGGGCAACCAGGCGTTCATTGAACTGAACCTCCTGCACACACCTCGGCATCCTAGGTGAGGTGCTTTCCGATTTCCTCTTGCCCCATATGCACTGTGCCCTACACGGGTGTTCCCGTGCAAGCCCATGTGTGCGGCTGCACCATCTCTCGCTGCTGCTGTCAGAGCCAAAAGGCCCCTTCGCCACAGACGTGTTTTGCGCTCACTGGGAAGCACCAAACACGTTCCCCGAGCTGTCCCACACACTTTGGCAACACCTGAGTCTTGCGGACGGAGGCTGCTTCAAGGTCCCCAATCTTCACTCCAGTGTCGCCCCTGGGCCTTAAGACAAAGCCCCCTCCCTGGCTTCCAAGCTTAGGTTAAGAAGCTTATGCCAAGAGCCCTCTGCAAGAACGCTAAGATGCCTTCCTGTCAGCAAAGCCATTTCCACGCAAGTAGCTCATGAAGAGGGACAGCCGGTGCGATGCCTGCATGATAGCATCTGGGAGGTGCACTGTGTGAACCCATGAGGAGGAATCCAGTCAAGGACGCATCCCTCCACGAGCTACCGCCTCCCAGGCTGGCTGGAGGGCTAGGCAAAGTGCCTGGTGCAGGATGCGGAAAGGAACACACCCTGGGCTCTGAAGAAGCAGTTCTGTAGAGCACTCCTCTCCAGGAGCGTCTTTTGTCACTAGGGCCCACCTCTCTCCCAAACTAGCTCAGAGCCAGGGAGACTGCCTTGGGATTAAAGGGCGGGGCTGCAGCTTCTGGACTGGGATGTGGCAACGCCCCTGTCTTCGGTGGGCTGGAATCCAGGCGGGTTAGAGAGGAGGAGAGAGCCAAGCAGAGCAGAACAAGGAGAGGAGAAGAGAACAGAGGAGAGCAGAGGAGAGGGGAGCAGAAGAGAGCAGAGGAGAGGAGAGCAGAGGAGAGGAGAGCAGAGGAAAGGAGGGAAGGCGAGGTGGCCGGCTGGGCCAGGCCTAGGGCGCTGGGTGGGCGCTGGGGGGCGCTGAACACACCGCGCGCGCGCGCCGGGAAGACGCACCCGGTTGCCACCTGGGGAGGCACGCGCGGGCGGGGCTGGGGAGTCCCGGGATGGGAGAGTGCCTGGACGGACTTTGGCGATGCCCCGCAGGCGTCTGGGTCCCTGGGCGGGCGGGCTGGGAGGCAGGCGCCAGGCCCAGGGCAGGCGGAGCGGGGAGCCGCGGCGGCGCGCCGGGGCCCAGGAAGCGCGCAGCAGGCTCTTGGGGTGGCCAGCTGTCGCAGTTGGCGTCTATGGCCATACCACCCTGAACACGCCGGATCTCGTCTGATCTCGGAAGCTATGCAGGGTTGGGCCTGGTTAGTACTTGGATGGGAGACCGCCTGAGAATACCGGGTGCTGTAGGCTTTTTTTCCACCCCCAAACGCTTGTCTTGGGCCTTCCTCTTTTCTCTCCCCCTTCGGCCTCCCTCCGTCTCCCTTGGCCGCCACCGCTCGGCACCCTGGCCAATGCGGCGGCCTCCCAACAGTCCCAGAACGCCTCAGCCCCTGAGCCCGGTCCCCTCACGCCCCTGACCCCCTGACCCCTGGCCACCCCAGACCCAGCATCGCGGGCGCCTGGCCCCAAAAGGGCGGCCCGCTGCCCGGGCGGCCGGCCACAAGCCAGCGTTTCCGCCTCCACGCCACGAGGCCCACCCGCGCCTCAGCCGGGCTTGGGGGGCTGCTGGCAGGGCGGGGCAGTGTTGGAGGGGGCTTTGGGGCCAGAGGCAGGGAAAGGGGGACCGGGGTGAGGACCACGGCCACGGACGCGGGGAGGGGTGTGGGGGAAATGATGGGAGTCTCCCTGCTGTGAGGAAAGAGAGATTGGAATTCAGGAAGGCTGGAGTGATGAAAAGGCCATGGGTTCCAGAGAGAAGCAAGTCAAGTAGAAAACAAGCTCTTGGAAATACATACTGGAGTCCTCCAGAGTCCTTGCTCCATAGAAAGCAGTGTGTGTCTAAGAAAATGCTCCAGGTTCTAACAAAGAGTCAAGGCACGGAACAAGATGGTTGCCAAAACTCCTACAAGGCTAGAGGTAAATTGACGGAAGAGTTCCTCTGGCTAAGTCAGAATATTCAGTAGAGATGCAGTAAGGAGCATGGGTTCGGAGCGGGATGGAATGATCCCTCCAAGAAAGCTGACTCTACAGATTCCCTAAAAAAGGAGGAGAACAATTGTAAAAAGGGTCAGAATTACCTCCTAATCCCTCACTGCCTGTGTGACCACCAGTAAAAGAAGACAGAGATTAGCCTCCAAAGGACTCAGGTCATCGAAAGGAAGGCAGTTCAAAAGGGAAAGGGAAGAACGGATAGACGGGAAAAAGAAAATATGGCTAGCGAGGTAGTAGACGTCAACTTTAACATTTCAACAATGACCTTCAGAGTGAACGACTGAAATTCTATTGAAAGAAAAGACCTCAATAGGTCAGTGAAAAATAAACTCTACATAGAAGGATGCAGAGGCTAGTATAGATTTTGTGGAAAGAAAAAGGATGGAAAGGGCTAGACCATACCCAAAGGAATCCTCAAAGGCTGCTTTTCCCAGGTCTTGAGAAGGGACAATGGAAAGACACCCGATCAATGAACAGAGAAAGAAGACATTTCTGAACAACAAAGGATCCTTTTAGAAAGACATGGCTATCCTCAAGGTGTCTGCATGCGATGAGAAAACTCATGGAGATCAACCACATTCAAGCCCATCAAAGAAGGCTCAGGAGTAATTAGTGGAAAGCTTGTCTTTCTTTCCTTGAGAGAGAATGAGTGGAGAGAGAGTATGAGAGAGGAGAAGGTCAGTGGGAGAAGCCGACTCCCCAAGGAGCTGGGAGCCCGAGGAAGGACTAGATCCTGCCAGTCCGGGGTCATGACCTGAGCCCAAGGCAGTCGCTGAACTAACTGAGCCACGCAGGCGCCCATCTCCAGAAATGGGTCAACAACAGCTGAGGAGCACCTGGGCGGCACCCTCAGTGAAGTGCCCAACTCTGGGTTCTGGCTCAGGTGGTGATCTCAGGCTCTTGAGATTGAGCCCTGAGGCAAACTCTGGGCTCAGGGCAGAGTCCCCTAGGTCTCTCTTTGGGTTCTGCCCTTGCCCCTCCCCCACTCAAGAGTGCTCTTGCCCTAAAACACACTAGGAAAACACTTCACAGAAATGAACAATGGTTGAGAGTGGGAGGGGTGGGGAGAGAAGGGACCGGCCCCGGGCCAGCAGGAGGTGCCCGGGATGCTGCCCGCCCTCCCAGGGCCGGGCTCCCTCAGCCGCCACCATCGCCACAGGGAGCAGCTGCGCCCCAGGAGCCTGGCGCAAACCTCCAGGAGCACCTCCAGCGCTCTCTGACCACGCTTGCGGGAGTGGGGGTGGGTGGGGTTCGGGGCCGCAGATCGGTCCAGGGAGGAGGCAAGGGTGGCGCCCAGGTGCCCCCGGCAGGGGAAGGGCAGGCAACACTGGCAAGGAGATCCCCATGGGACTGTTGGAGATGCGGCAGGGCTTCATGCTGCACTTTGTGAGGCACCAGCCTGCGAACCCTGCCCTGCATCTGGCTCTTTCCTTAGCAGGGAGCCTATTTGCTCCTCTCTCTCTCTGCCTGTCTCTCTCTTTCCTTATACTCTGTCTGTCAAAGGAAGAAAGAAAACCTTAAAAAAAAATAATCAAACAACCCTCCATATTCTTGTTGTTCATGAGGACCCCATGCGTCAACATTTGATTTTTACTTCTTGAGTGGAAGGAATTGCTTGATTGATGGACGCATTTGACAGAAAGACAGAGACAGTGAGAGAGGGAACCCAACTGGAGAGGGAGTCCAAGCAGTGCAAGTGGGAGAGGGAGAAGCAGGCTTCCTGCTGAGCAGAGAGCCCAGGCAGGGCTTGATCCCAAGACCCTGGCATCAGGACCCCAGCAGAAAGCAGCCACCCAGGTGCCCCACTCCATGATTAAATCCGTTTTTCACGATTCAATCCGTTGGATGAAGCAACAATATTTGGGGTCTGCCTCCTCTGGGTTCACACTAACACATTGTGTTTTCCTTTGCTCTTTTGGGATCACTGAGGATTTTAGGAACCTTTTCATATGTTTCTCGGCTGATGATTTTCTCCTTGAGATATTTCTGTGCAAGGATTTTATTTGTTTTGACGTTACCTACCTATCCTTCTTGATTCCTAGTTATCCTATCTAGAGTTGTGTACAGTTCCTTCTCCAGTATCTCCCTAGAGCCTTTCATAGTTTTAGTCTTGTCATTTGGTGGGCAAGATTTTTTGTTTGGAAACTTGGAATGAGTAGAGTCCAACTTCCCAAGCTTTCTTGGGCTTCCCATTTTTGGTGTTCTGCTCTACTCATCTCTGCCACCTCCCCTAGATCCTAAAAATGGTTTCCTGTTGTATCTCCCAGAAAACTTCTGATGTCCTCTTTCGCATGCAGGCTCCATCAGTCTGGAATAGCGTTCAAACCTCTTATGTTCCATGTGGATATTCACGTCGTTGAGCACCGCTTGTTCAAAGTTGGCCCTTTCCTGTTGATCTCTTTTCTCGGGTCATTTCAAGAGTCCTTTTGTAAGAAATCCTATGCCATCAGATTCTCCTCTCACTCTCTTTCTCCCTCACTCTTGCTCTCGCTTTTTTCTTCCAATTTGCGGGGGAATGGCGAGCCCTTTTCCTTTCCATGGAAATAGGAGAATTGGCTTCTCCACGGACACAGGCACTTGCTAGATAGGAAACTGGATTGCATTGAATCTCTCCATCAAGGTGGGGTCCATTGAAACTGTACACTACCGTTCATACAACCTCTGTACGTGTTCTCTTCACCTAGGTAACCTATGAACCTATTGGACATCCCATGGATTGAGATCCTACATTCCCCTTAGTAATCTTTGATGGTTTTCTGGGGGGAGACTTGCTGGGTAGAGACTGTATAAAGTTGGAGAGATGAAGCCCTCCTTTTGGTGTTCTCATCAATAGGATTTGCAAGCTTTGTTCCTATGTCACAGGAGTCCAATGAATGTTCCCGAATTTTTCACTTCTATCCGATGACTTGGAGGAATTCACTTCCTGATTCTAATACTTAGTCCATTCCCTCAGAATATCTTTCTCTACAAATTTCACTCATTTTTTTCCAGTTGTACCTTCAGTGTTTCCTCCATCCCTTTTTGTACTCGCTAGGACGTCCCCTTCTAGGTTGGGAGAAGAGTTGTGCAATTTTAGGTGTTCAATACTACCGAGTTTTGTTTCTGCCTTCCTGAGCTGATTCTGCATCTCCAGGAAGCAGCCCATCATTCTGTGTGTATGTTCGTATTGATGCAATCTAATCAATTATTTTTTCCATCGGAGTATAGAAACCATTGACATTTAATGAAATGACTGAGCCCCTCAACTGTTGACCATTGTCTTGAATTTTGTTTGCTTCATCCCTTTTTAGATCCCTATTTTATTTATTTATTTATTTATTATTTTATTACATTACATGTAATTATTTATTTTTACTTTATTTTATTTTTTTAAGATTTTGTTTATTATTTATTTGACAGACAGAGATCACAAGTAGGCAGAGAAGCAGGCAGGGAGAGAGGGGGAAGCAGGCTCCCCGCCGAGCAGAGAGCCCGATGCAGGGCTCGATCCCAGGACCCTGGGATTAACCTGAGCTGAAAGCAGAGGCTTTAACCCACTGAGCCACCCAGGTGTCCCTACATTTAATTTTTTAAACAAACATATAGCATATTTTTATCCCCAGGGGTACAGGCCTGTGATTGGCCAGGTTTACACAATTCACAGTCCTCATAGATCCCTTTTTAAAAATACATTTTTTTTCTTTAAAATGTTTTTATATATGATTTTTCAGTATTCCTTGTTTTTACACCACACCCAGTGCTCCATGCAATCCATGCCCTCTCTAATACCCACCACCTGGTTGCCCCAACCTCCCACTCCTTGCCCCTTCAAACCCCTCAGATTGATATTCAGAGTCCTTAGTCTCTCATGTTTCACCTCCCCTTCTAATGTATTTAATTTACATTTTTAATTTTAAATTTTAATTTGTATTTTCAAGTTTCAAATGAATTAAATATATTTAATTTAAATTCATTTAAATTTAGTTTTATTTTTTTTCTTTTAAATGCTGATACATGCTGTCAGCCCCCAAGTCTGTAGTCACATAAAGTACACAAGAAATGGGGAAAGGGAATGTAGACTGACAAAGAAGAACCATTTCGCTTTTCTAGGTCCTTCTTTTGAAAGAATAGAAGATTTACTTCCCCAAGAAGAAACAAATTCAGAAGGAAAGAGTAGGACTGAAGTCACCTTCATCAGCATATAAACAGATGCTCAAACCAAAAACATTGTAAACTGCAAAAAGACGCCAACTGTTTTTAACAAAATGGTAGACGACTTTACGAAAGAATAACTTTCTTGGAAATTGAGGAGGTAGGGATGGTCAAATTGTTCAGGAGGCACCAAAAGGGTTTCCTTTTGTATCTTCCAGACAACTTCTGATGTCTTCTTCCGTATGTAGGCTCCATCAGTCTGGAATAGCGTTCAGACCTCTTATGTTCCATGCAGATATTCACGTCATTTAGCACCACTTGGTCAAAGTCTGCCCTTTCGTGTTGGTCTGTTTCCTCGGGTCATTTCAAGAGTCCTTTTGTAAGAAAGCCTATCCCATCAGATTTTCCTCTCACTCTCTTTCTCCCTCACTCTTGCTCTCGCTTCTTTCTTCAGATTTTCCAGGGAATGACGAGCCCTTTTCGTGTCCATGGCAATAGGAGAACTGGCTTATCCACGGACTCAGGCACTTGCTAGATAAGAAACTGGATTGCATTGAATCCCTCCATCCAGTTGGGGTCCATTGAAACTGTACACTACCGTTCATCCAATCTCTGTACCTGTTCTCTTCACCTAGGTAAACTATGAACCTATTGGACATCCCATGGATTGAGATCCTAAATTCCCCTCCGTCATCTTGGATGGTATTCTGGGTGGAACCTTGCTGGGTAGAGACGGTATAAAATTTTGGAGAGACGAAGTTCTCCTTTTGGTGTTCTCATCAATAAGATTTTCAAGCTTTGTTCGTATGTCCCAGGAGTCCAATGAATTTTCCTGAATTTTTAACATCTATCTGATGACTTGGAGGCATTTACTTCCTGATTCTCATACTTTGTCGTCCATTCTCTTAGATTATCTTTCTATACACATTTCACTCTTTGTTTTTTATCCAGTTGTTGTACCTTCAGTGTTTCCCCCGTCCCTTCTTATACTCGCTATGATGTCCCCTTCTTGGTTGGTGGAAATCTTGTTCAATTTTAGGTGTTCAATACTACCGAATTTTGTTTCTGCCTTCGTGAGCTGATTCTGTCCCTCCTCGAAGCAGCACAGCGTTCTGTGTGGATGTGGGTATTGATGCAACCTAACCAATTTCTTTTTCATTAGAGTAGAGAAACCATTGACATTTCATGAAACGACTGAGCCCCTCAAATGATGCCCATTGTCTTGCATTTTCTTTGCTTCATCCCTTCGTACATCTCCATTTATTTATTTATTATTTTATTTCAATTATTTTTTTAAATAAACATAGAGTATATTTTTATCTCCAGGGGTACAGGTCTGTGATTCACCAGGTTTACACAATTCAAAGCCCTCATAGATCCCTTTTTAAAAATCCTTGTTTTTTTCTTTAAATGTTTTTATTTATTTTTTCATTTTTTTCTTTTGTTTTTAATTTTTATTTCAGCATACCAGTGTTCCTTGTTTTACACCAAATCCAGGGCTCCATGCAATCCGGGCCCTCTCTAATAACTACACCTGGTTCCCCCAACCTCCCACCCCTCGCCCCTTCAAACCCCTCAGATTGATTTTCAGAGTCCTTAGTCTCTCATGTTTCACCTCCCCTTCCAATGTATTTAACTTACATTTTTAATTTTTAATTTTCATTTGTATTTTCAAGTTTCAATTGAATTAAATATATTTAATTTAAATTCATTTAAATTTAATTTCATTTTTTTTCCTTTTAAATGCTGATACATGCTGTCAGCCCCCAAATCTCTGTTCACATAAAGTACATAAAAAATGAGAACAAGGAATGTAGACTTACAAAAAAGAACCATTTCGCTTTTCTAGGTCCTTCTTTTGAAAGATAGAAAATTTACTTTCCCAAGAAGAAACAAATTCAGAAGGAAAGCGTGGGACCGAAGTCACCTTCATCAGCATATAAACAGATACTCAAACCAAAAACATTTTAAACTGCAAAAAGTTTCCAACTGTTTTTAACAAAATGGCAGACGACTTTAGATAAGAATAACTTAGACAAGAATAACTACTTGAGGAAGTAGTGATGGTCAAATGGTTCAGGAGGCACCAAAAGCACGTGAGTAACATTCTATTGATAGCAAGGAAGACAGAGATTCTGAACAAAAATGTTTTATTAAGTAAAAAATAAATAAAAAATATATGTATATATAAATATATATACATATATAAAAATGTGTGTATATGTATATATATATATATATATACATATACACACACGTGTATGTGTGTGTGTTTGTTGTGTGTTTATGCATAGAAACTATCCCAGTCCTAAACCCCAGCACCTGAGAGCGTGACCTTATTTGGAAATAGGGTCCCTGGTGGTGTAACTAGCTAGGATGAGGTCATATTTGAATAGACTGGGCCCCTAATTCAGGACGACTTGTGTCCTTCTAAGAAGGGAGAATGCGGATACACAGATATGCACTGAGGGAGAAGGCCATGTGAAGAAGTCCAAAGGCAGGGCAATACTTCAAGCTGGGAAAGGTGCCTGGAACACATCCTTCCATAATACCTACAAAAGGAGCATGGCCCATGGCCTACCAGCCCTGTAGCCTCTAGAACTGAGACACTGTCCACATCTGTTGTTTAAGTTTCTAGGCTTGTGGTATCTTGTAATTGTACCCCGACATATCTATATCTATATATCTAACTCTTGAAAACATTGAAAATGAACGCACATCTGTGAACCCTGTGCAAAGGAAAACAAGCAACAATAACAAAAACGAAACAAAACAAAACAAAACAGGAAAAACTGAATCCCAGGATTCACTCGGCTTTTCACCTGGAGGAGTTCTGGATGGTGGAGGTTTGGAGGAGATTCCAAGGAAAAGAATGGAGTCTCCCTGCTGGAAAGAGAGATTGGAATTCAGGAAGGCTGGAGTGATGAAAAGTCCATGGGTTCCAGAGAGAATGAAGGCAAGTAGAAAACAAGCTCTTGGAAATACACACTCGAGTCCTCTTGAGTCCTGGCTCCTTAGGAAGTAGTGTGTGTCTTAGAAAATGCTCCAGGTTCTAATAAAGAGTCAAGGCAACGGAACCAGATGGTTGCCAAGACTCCTCCAAAACTAGAGGTCATTGGAGTTCCAACCAGCCAGAGGGAAGGGTTCTTTTGGCTAAGTCAGAATATTCAGAGGAGACCGGGTAAGGAGCATGAGTTAGGAGTGGGATGAAATGATCCCTCCAAGAAAGCTGACTCTACAGATTCCCTAAACAAGGGGGAGAACAATTGTTAAAAGGGTCAGAATTACCTACTAATCTCTCACTGCCCATGTGACAGCCAATAAAAGAAGGAAGAGAGTAGCCTTCAAAGGACTCAAGTCATCAAAAGGAAGGCAAGTGCCAAAGGGAAAGGGAAGAAGGAATAGACGGGAAAAAGAAAATACGCCTAGCGAGGTTGTAGACGTCAACTTTAACATTTCAACAATGACCTTCAGAGTGAACGACTGAAATTCTATTGAAAGAAAAGACCTCAATAGGTCAGTAAAAAATACACACTACATAGAAGGATGCAGAGGCCAGTATAGATTTTGTGGAAAGAAAAATGTTGAAAATGGCTAGACCGTACCCAAAAGAATCCTCAAAGGCTGCTTTTCCCAGGTCTTGAGAAGGGACAATGGAAGGACACCCGATCAATGAACAGAGAACGAAGACATTTCTGAACAACAAAGGATCCTTTTAGAAAGACATGGCTATCCTCAAGGTGTCTGCATGCGATGAGAAAACTCATGGAGATCAACCACATTCAAGCCCATCAAAGAAGGCTCAAGACTAATTAGTGGAAAGCTTGTCTTTCTTTCCTTGAGAGAGAATGAGTGAGAAGAGATATGAGAGAGGAGGTCAGTGGGAGAAGCCGACTCCCCAAGGAGCTGGGAGCCCGAAGCGGGGAGAGAACCTGCAAGTCCGGGGTCATGACCTGAGCCCAAGGCAGTCGCTGAACTAACAGAGCCACGCAGGCGCCCGTTTCCAGAAATTGGTCAACAACAGCTGAGGAGCACCTGGGCGGCACCCTCAGTGAAGTGCCCAACTCTGGGTTCTGGCTCAGGTGGTGATCTCAGGCTCTTGAGATTGAGCCCTGAGGCAAGCTGTGGGCTCAGGGCAGAATCCACTAGGTCTCTCTTTGGGTCCTGCCCTTGCCCCCTCCCCCACTCAAGAGTGCTCTTGCCCTCAAACACACTAGGAAAACCCTTCACAGAAATGAACAATGGTTGAGAGTGAGAGGGGTGGGGAGAGAAGCGACCGGCCCCCGGGGCCAGCAGGAGGTAGCCAAGATGCTGCCCGCCCTCCCAGGGCTGGGCTCTCTCAGCGGAAGCCGCTGCCGCCGCCCCTGCTGCCCTCACCGCCCCCGCTGAATCCACAGCCACAGGGAGCAGCTGAGCCCCAGGAGCCTTGGCACAAGCCTCCAGGAGGGCCTCCAGAGCCCTCTGAGCACACTTGCTTGGGGGGGCGGGGCCGCAGATGGGTCCAGGGAGGAGGCGGGGGCAGAGCCCAGGCTCCACTGGCAGGGTAAAGGCAGGCAAGACCTGCAGGGAGATCCCCATGGGACTGTTGGAGATGCTGCAGGGCTTCAGGCTGCACTTGGCGAGGCACCAGCCTGCGAACCTTGCCCTGCATCTGGCTCTTTCCTTAGCAGGGAGCCTGTTTGCCCCCCTCTCTCTGCCTTTCTGTCTTCCTCCTTCTCCTCTCTGCCTGTCAAACGAAGAACGAAAATCTTAAAAAAATCATCAAACAACCCTCCATACTCTTGTCATTAATTAGGACCCCATGCATCAACATTTGATTTTTACTTCTTGAATTTATGGAATTGTTTGATTGATTGACAGATTTGACAGAAAGACAGAGACAGTGGGAGAGGGAGTACAAGCAGTAGAATTGGGAGAGGGAGAAGCAGGCTTCCTGCTGAGCAGAGAGCCCCAGGCAGGGCTTGATCCCAAGACACTGGCCTCAGGACCCCAACAGAAAGCAGCCACCCAGGTGCCCCACTTCATGATTCAATCCGTTTTTCACGATTCAATCCGTTGGATGAAGCAACACTCTTTGGGGTCTGCCTCCTCTGGATTAACAGTAACATATTGTGTTTTCCTTTGCTCTTTTGGGATCTTTACATGTGTTTCTTGGTTGATGGTTTTCTATAGAAATTTCACTCATAGTTTCCACTTGTTGTACCTTCAGTGTTTCCTCCATCCCTTCTTAGACTCGCTAGGATGTCCCCTTCTAGGTTGGTAGAAGAGTTCTTCAATTTTAGGTGTTCAATACTACCAAATGTTGTTTCTGCCTTCGTGAGCTGATTCTGTATCTCCTCGAAGCAGCACATCATTCTGTGTGTATGTGGGTATTGATGCAATCTAACCAATTTCATCTTTTACTTAGAGTATAGAAACCATTGACATTTCATTAAATGACTGAGCCCCTCAATTTTTGCCCATTATCTTGCATTTTGTTTGCTTCATCCCTTTTTAGATGATTATTTATTTTATTAATTAATTTATTTATTTTTTATTTTATTTCATTTATTTTTTTAAATAAATATATAGTATATTTTTATCCTCAGGGGTACAGGTCTGTAATTCACCAGGTTTACACAATTCACAGCCCTAACAGATCCCTTTTTAAAAATACATTTTTTACTTTAAATGTTTTTATTTATGTTTTTTCAATTTTTATTCTTTTTTTTTAAATTTTTATTTTCAGCATAACAGTGTTCCTTGTTTTTACACCACACCCAGTGCTCCATGCAATCCGTGCCCTCTCTAATACCCACTACCTGGTTCCCCCAGCCTCCCACCCCTCTCCCCTTCAGACCCCTCAGATTGCTACTTCTCCACCATCTTGACTCCTCCCCAATCTCTTATATATTTTTAATAACAGTCCTCTATCAGATATGTCTTCTGCAATTTTTTCTCCCAGTGTGTGGCTTATCTTTTTATCTTCTTGACAATGTCTTTTGTGAAGCAGAAACCTTCAGTTTTAATGAAGCCCAGCTTATTGATATTTTCTTTCATGGAGCGTGCCTGTGGTGTATATGTAAAAGAAAAAAAAAATCTTTGCCATATCCAAGGTCATTTAGGTTTTCTCCAATGCTGTCATCTGTTTTATAATTGGATTTATATTTAGGTCTATGATCCATTTTGAGTTAATTTTGAAGGGTGTAAGGGCTCTGTCTAGATATTTTTTTTTAAGATTCTAATTATTTATTTGACAGAGAGAGAGATCACAAGTAGGTGGAGGCAGGCAGAGAGAGAGGGGGAAGAAGACTCCCTGCTGAGTAGAAAGCCTGATGCTCGATCCCAGGACCTTGAGATCATGACCTGAGCTGAAGGCAGAGGCTTAACCCACCGAGCCACCAAGGTGCCCCTAGATTTTTTTTTTAAATATATGTGTTTATCCAGTTGTTCCAGCACCATTTGTTGAAAAGAATATTTTTTCTTCTTTGTCAAAGATCAGTTGACTATATGACTATATTTATGTAGGTATATTTATGGGCTGTTTATTCTGTTCCATTGATTTACTTGTCTATTTTTTGCCAATCGTACTGTCTTGATTGCTGTAGCTTTGTAGTAAGTCTTGAAGTTGATTTTTATCAGTAAGACTTTGCTCTTCTTCAGTATTGTTTTGGTTTTTCTGAGTCTTTGACATCTCTACATGAAATATAGAATCAGTTTGTTGATATCCACAAAATAACTTTTTGTAACTTTTATTGGGATTTTGTTGAGTCTATAGATCAAGGTGAGAATAACTGACATTGTGACAATATTGAGTCTTCCTATCCATAAACGTGGAATATCTCTTCATTTATTTAGTTGTTCTGACATATTACCTTTGGGTTTTATAATTTTCCTCATATAGATGTTATAAATATTTTGTTAGATTTATAACTAAGCATTTCATTTTAGGGGGTGCTAATGTAAATGGCATTGTGTTTTTAATTTCAAATTCCATTTTTTCATTACTAGTATACAGGAGAGTGATTGACTTTTGTATATTAACCTTGTATACTGAAACTTTGCAATAATTGCTTATTATTTCCAGGAATTTTTTGACAGTTTTGTTCTCTACATAAATGATCATGTCACTTACAAACAAAGACAGTTTTATTTCATCCTTCCCAATGAGTATAATTTTTATTTCCTTTTATTGTCTTATTGCATTACCTGAGACCTCCAATATGGTGTTGAGAAGGGACACTCTTGTCTTGTTCCTAATCTAGCAGGACAACTTATAGTTTCTCACCATTAAGTGTAATGTTAATTATGGGGGATTTTTTTTGTATATGTTCTTTATCCAGAATGTGTATTCTGTTGTGTTTGAATGAGATAGTTGATAAATGTTGACTAGGTCCACTTGACTAATGGTGTACTGGTTTTCTACTGGCTCTGCCCATTTCTTTTTTCTTTCTGATTTTATTTATATTTATTTATTTGAGAGAAAGAATGAGAATGGAGAAGTCAGAGGGAGAATCAGACTCCCTACTGGGCAGGGAGCCCCATATGGGACTCGATCCTTGGACTCTATCCTGGGACTCCAGGATCATGCCCTGAGCCAAAGGCAGTTGCTTAACCAACTGAACCATCCAGGCACCCAGATCCTCCGATTTCTGAAGAGGGTGTTGAATTCTTCAGCTGTAATAATGAATTCATCTATTTCTCCCTGTAGTTCTAGTAGTTTTTGCCTCAGGCATTTTGACATCTGTTGTTAGACACATATATTTTAAGAGTTGTTAAGTCTTCTTGGAAAATTGACTGCTTTATTATTATGTAATGCCCCTCTTTATCTCTGAAAACTTTCTTTGCTCTGTCAGAAATTAATGTAGCTATTCCTGCTTTCTTTTTATTAGTGTTAAAATGGTATATATATCTCTCCATCCCTTTACTTTTAACTTCTATAAATGTCTTTACATTTAAAATAAGTTTCTTTTTTTTAAGATTTTATTTATTTGAGAGAGAGATGAATGGGGGGAGGAGCTGAGGGAGAAGGAAAAGCAGACCATCCACTGAGCAGGGAGTCTGATGCAGGGTTCACTTCCATTACCCCAAGATCATGACCTGAACTGAAGGCAGAAACTTAACCGACTGAGCTACCTAGGCACCCCTAAAATAAGTTTCTTATAGATAAAATATAGTTAGATCTTGTTTTTTGATCCACTCTAATAATCTCTTTTAGTTGGTATATTTAGAGAATTAACATTTAAAGTGATTATTGATATTTTTGGATTGATACCTACCATAGTTGTTACTATTTTCCATTTAGTGCCTTTGTTCTTTGTTCCTGCTTTTATCTTCCTCTCCCTTTTGTAGTTTTTAAAAAATATTTTATTTATTTATTTGTCAGAGAGAGAGCACAAACAGGGAGAGCAGCAGCTGGCAGAGCAGGCAGAGGGAGAAGCAGGTTCCCTGATCAGCAAGGAGACTGATGTGTGTCTTCATCCCAGGACCCTGGGATCATGACCTGAGCCAAAGGCAGATGCTTAACCAACTGAGCCACCCAGGTGCCCCACCTTTTGTAGTTTTATTCTTTTATTTTTATTTTTTCATTTTGTAGTTTCAATTGAGCATTTTATGGGATTCCATTTTATTTTCTTTTGTAGCATATCAGTTATATTACTTTAAAAAAAAACCAAAAACTTTTTTAGTGGCTGTCCTAGACTTGTGCAATATAATAATACAAGCCATTTTCAAATAGTGCAAGTAGTGCAAGTACCTTATAATAACATAAGTAATCCTAATTCCTCCAATATATCCCTTGTATCATTGCTCATTTCACTTATACAATAAGCATACTAAACATATATATGTATATAAGCACACATAATTAAGTACATTGTTGCTATTATTATTTTGAACAAATTATTGTTAGATCAACTAAAAGTAAGAAAAATAAAAGCTTTTATTTTACCTTGATGTACTGCTTCTTTGATGGTCTTCCTTTCTTTATGGAAGTCTGAGTTTTTGACCTCTATTTTTTCCTTCTAAAGAACTTCTTTTAACATTTCTTGTAAGGCAGGTCCACTGGCAATTAATACCCTCAATTTTTGTTAAATTGAGAAAATATTCACTTTTCTTTCACTTTCGAAGGTTAAGTTTTAAGGGTGCAGAATTCTAGGTTGGCATTTTTTTCCCCCTCTCAACACTAAATATTTCACTTCACTGTCTTCTCGTTTGCCTGGTTCTTGAGCAGAAGTTGAATGTAATTCTTACCTTTATTCTTCTATAGTAAGGTGTTTTTATTCTCTGGATTATTGTTCCTTTATCATTGCTTTTCTGAAGTTTGAATATATTATGATTTAGTATAGTTTTGTTTGTCTTGCTTGGTTTTGGTTTTTGTCATTTATCCTGCTTGGTGTTCTCTGAGAGTCCTGGATCTGTGGTTTGGTCTCTGAAATTAATTTAGGAAAATTCTCAATCATTATCACTTCAAATATTTCTTTTTTTAAAAGATTTTATTTATATATTTAACAGAGAACACAAGTAGCAGAGAGGCAGGCAGAGAGAGAGAGAGAGAGAGAGAGAGAGAGAAGCAGTCTCTGCACTGAGCAGAGAGCCCGATGTGGGGCTCATTCCCAGGGTCCTGGAATCATGACCTGGGCTGAAGGCAGAGGCTTTAACCCGCTGAGCCACCCAGGCGCCCCTCAATTCAAATATTTCTTTTGTTTCTTTCCCTCTTCTTCTGATACTTTCATTACATGTATGTTAAAACTTTTGTAGCTACATCTCAGTTCCAGAATATTTTGTTCTAGTTTCTTTTTCTATCTTGTTTACCTTTTCTCTTCCATTTTGGAATTTTCTACTGTCTTATCCTGAGCTCTGAATTTTTCTCCTCAGCCATATCCCATATACTGATGAGCCCATCAGAGGCATTCTTTATTTCTGCTACAGTGTTTTTTCTTCCCCTAGCATTTAAAAAATTTTTCTTTTGAGGACTTACTTCTTCCTACTTAAGTTGTCAATCCACTCTTGCCTGATGTCTACTGTATCCATTAGAGCCCATACCATATTGATCAGAGTTTTCAGTTCTCTGGTTGATAATTCCAACAATCTTGCCATTGCTGTTTCTTCAGATTGTGTTGCCTTTTTAGTATGTCTTGTAACTTTTTCTTGATAGCCAGACATGATGTACCAGGTAAAAGGAACTGTGGCACATAGGCCTCTCATACACCAGCCTTTAGTAATGTGGTGGTGAGTGTTGGGGTGAGGAAGCATTCTGTAGTCCTATTATTTGGTTTCAGTCTTCTGGTGAGTCTGTGTCTCTGGACTATGAACCTCACAAATGCTTCTCAGTCCACTTTTGCCCCGAGATGAGACAAAATTGCTAGAGTAGGTTGGACTTGGGTCTTTCCTTTCCCCCATGTGGAAGGTGAGAGCCAGCTGAGGTTGGACATTTCCTTCCTTTGGGTTGATTAGGCTGTGATAAAACACCAGTAGTTTAGACTCTGGTAGAATAGTTCCTCTGAGAGGGAAGCCTTTTTAATAACAGAATGCTCTGAGTATTTCAAAATGATTCCAATTCACTTCTTGCTACTGATAATCACTGTGAGAACCTGGTCAAACTCATGAGGTAAAATTCCAAAAATTTGTGGTTCCCCATCCCCCCGCCCCCTGGAGATTTCATTTCTCAGAAACCCACACTGAGCCTTCAGCAATTGAAAAATTACAGTCCAGGTTTTCCTGCCTTCCTACGAATTCCAGTGAAGGATTCTGTGTGTGGCTTTCTGTTCTGGTAGATTGTAATCTTCTGAACGGGCCTGTTGATTTCTCCAATGTTTGAAGGCAGTGCTTTGCCCTGTGACCCCACTTCCCTGATGGATCTAAGGAGGGCTGTTGACTTTCCAGTTTGTTGAGCTTTTTACTTGTTGTCATGGAGGAGTGGGGATGACTTTCAGGCTCCATGCTTGGCCATTATAAAGCTTTAAGTATTTGAAAGCAAAATAATGATTTTATTGTTGTATCAGTATACTTTTGTGATCATCATTAAGGTATCATAATTCAACCACTCTATTATTGAACACGAAGGTGCATCTACTCTTCCTTTATTTCTTAGTTATACTTCAGCTGAAATGATTATCTTCACGCACTTGAAATTATTCTTCTTTGGATTATTTTCTTTTTATATCCAAGTTCACATCTATAAACCTCTAGTCCCAAAATCGATTAAGAAAATGACTATAATATTCATGACTGATTGGATCTTTTGGTTGGGAAAGGAGGTAGGGGGAGGAGACACATGAGGATTAGTAGTCCTCTTTCAACACTTCCAAGTCTTTGCACTGATTGAAATGGAAAATGTCTGAGTATCATAAGGAGTTGTCTGTTGAAACAAGTTAAGTGACACCCCATTCTCTCAACTGAATAGTAAGGAGTCCTTGGGGCTCCTGGGTGGCTCAGTCAGTTAAGCCACTGCCTTCGGCTCAGGTCATGATCCCAGGGTCCTGGGATTGAGTCACACGTCAGACTCTCTGCTCAGCAGTGAGCCTGTTTCTCTCTCTCCTTCTGCTTGTCTCTCTGCCTAGTTGTGTTCTGTCTGTCAAATAAATAAATAAAATCTTTAAAAAAAGAAGAAGTAGAAGAAGAAGTAAGGAGTCCTGAAACTGAGAAAGTTTGTATGGAAATGCTGGTGATATTCATTTCTAAAATGCAAGTTCTTAATAATCACAAATGGAAGGTCAATTAAATTCTGTTAATCCATGAGAAATTATATTATACAATGTGCAACTGAATTAAATTTTCTGTTTCAACTGAATGAAATTTTTCTGTTTCAACTGAATTAAATTTTTCTCCATGCTAATTGTGTCAACTGTAACTTAGTGATAAAAAAGTACACATTTCAGACACATAAATGTCACCAAAACTCTCAAAAGGCAGCTTTTGCCTTATATTATCCTGTTATGTATAATGTTTTGTCTATCATAGAAATAAAATTGGTTTTTCAATTAAAAAAAAAAAAAGTACACGTTTCTTCCCCTGAAACTGCTGGAACAGATGTTGGTTTGAGATGGCTCATGCACAGGTCCTCTGTACTTGTGTTTGCCTTTGGTGCCCTCTACCTTCCCTCTCGGTGCACTTCCTTGTTCCTCTTCATTATTTCCTCTCTTCCTAATGCTCCCCAGTTCCCCAAAGAAAGCCTGATTGGATAAAAATAATTGACAATAGCATGAAACTATTTTCCTTTTAAAGGAGATCAAAACAGTGTGACACAAAGGAATGGTTGGTATATAACCTCAGACAGGAAAAGTCTCATATCTATTTCAAATATGCTAACCACCAGTTAATTGTATAAAATGGATAAACAAAATCAATTATTATGTTCATATTTATGTCATAGTCTGTGCATGTCCCTTGTTGGGTATTGGATATTTTTGTATTTCTATATTTTATATTTGTGTTTATTGAGTTTTTCAGGATGCAGCTAAGTTACTTGAAAAGAGTTTGATCCTTTTGGGTCTTGCTTTTAAGATTTGTTGGGTGGAAATGGGGCAGCGCTCCATCAGTCCAGGGATAATTATCATCCTAATTCTTCTCTACCACTGAGGCAAGACTCTTGTGTGAACTCTGCCAAATTCCTATGAAATAGAAGGTTTTTCTAGTCCTGTTGGTAGGACTAAGCACTATTCGTGGCTCTGAGTGAGCACCACTCATTGTCCCCTCTAACTGTCTGACATCGTCCCTCTAATCATCCTTTCTCCAACTCTGGGTCATTTCCAACATGAATGCCTCCATCAGTAAATGTTACACTGAGTAGTCAAGAGGGACATTCCATGGATCTCTGAGGAACCTTCTGTGAAGTCTCTATAGCATTCTGTCCTGTGACTTCTAGCTTCATCTCTTCATATTAGGGAGTCCTAGGGATTTGTCTGCATTCCCGTTCTCTGCACTGCAACTGGAATATTCCCTTAAGACTGTAAGCTGGGACAATTATAAGAATCATCTTGCTTATATCCTGGCTCTTAGAAATCATTGACATTTTTTATCTGTTGTGTAGTGCCTTAAAAACTCTTGTTTCATATATTTTACTTGGGGTTTTTGTTCTTATTTCAGGTAAAAGGGTAAATCTGCTTCCTGTTACTCTACCTTGGTCATAAGGCAAAGTTGACATACATCCATTTTATAAAAAATCGTACATGTAGTTATAGAGAACATAGATTGGCTTGTGTCTACCCCTCATATCACTGTGCAACTTGTTTTTTTATTTAAAAAATTTTTAGCTTATTTTTGCTAACTTCTGTAAAATATTATCTTGCATGATTATATTATATATTTATTCATCCTCTTATTGGTTGCCATTTATGTTGTTTCTAATATTTGCTGTTACAAACAATGCTGCAAACAACATTCTTATGCGTTCCTCCTTGTATCACATGTAACAGATATCTTAGGTCAATTTTAGCAAATTTAGCAATTTTAGGCCAATGCTCTCCAATGTGACCATTATCACTTTACATTCCTACACTGTAAGAAGACCTGTTTCTTTGCAATTTTGCCCATATTTGATATTGGCAAGCTTTTAACGTTTTGCCAGTCTGCTAGCTCACTAATACTTTAATTTGTATTTCTCTTACTTTTTAAAAATATTTTATTTATTTATTTATTTATCTATTTATTTATTTATTTATTTTTAAAGATTTTATTTATTTATTTGGCAGAGATCACAAGTAAGCTGAGAGGTAGGAAGAGATAGAGGAAGGGAACCAGGCTCCCCGCTGAGCAGAGAGCCCGATGTGGGGCTCAATTCCAGGACCCTGGGAACATGAGCTGAGCCAAAGGCAGACGTTTTAACCCACTGAGCCACCCAGGCGCCCCAGTATTTCTCTTATTTTTACAAGGTTGAGCACATTATCATATTTTTATTGGTCATTTTGGTTTCTCCTAGAAATTTTCTCCTTAGTTTTTATCTAACCTTATATTATTTTTAACATACTTTAATTTGTTTAAATGAATGCTGAAAACTTTTGATCCTCGCCTTTTATTTTATATACATAAATGTATATTATATACTATTCCATTTTATAATTAGAAATATAAATATTTTAGGGGCAACTAGGTGGCTCAATGGGTTAAGCCTCTGCCTTTGGCCCAGGTCATGATCTCAGGTTCCTGGGATCCAGCTCTGCATTGGGCTCTCTGCTCAGCAGGGAGCCTGCTTCCCCCTCTCTCTCTCTGCTTGCCTGTCAGCCTGCTTGCGAACTCTCTCTCTCTCTCTCTCTCTCTGTGTCAAATAAGTAAATAAAATCTTTTAAAAAATTTTTAGAAAAGAAATATGCTTTATATTTAAAATTTATTTTATATTTTACTTAGTTATAAAATAGAATATTACATAGTTAATTTCTCTAAATCTGCCCTTATTGTATAATTTTTTAAAAATTTTTTGTTTTTGTTTTTTTTCTTTTTCATTAACATGTAACGTATTATTTGTTTCAGGGGTACAGGTCTGTGAATCATTAGTCTTATATGACTCACATCACTCACCACAGCACATACCCTACCCAGTATCCATAACCCAGCCACCCTATCTCTCCCCTCCCAGCTCCCCAGAAACCCCTCAGTTAATGGATGAAAGACCTCAGTGTGAGACAGGAATCCATCAAAATCCTTGAAGAGAAAACAGGCAGCAACCTCTTTAACCCCAGCCATAGAAACTTTTTCCTAAAAACATCCCCATTTTATAATTTTTTATTGTTTTCTGGTGCAGAATTTGAATTTATATTCAGTTAGACTTTATGTCTGCTTATTTTTTGGCCTTAAGAAAGCCTTTCTGGGGCACCAGAGTGGCTCAGTCAGTTAAGCAACTGACTCTTGCTTTGGTCTCAGGGTCAAGAGATCCAGCCCCACGTTGGGCTCAACACTCAGTACAGAGTCTGGTTAAGACTCTCTCTCCCTCTCCCCACCCACCTTTCTTTCTCTCTCTCTCAAAGAAATAAATAAATATTTTTTTTAAAAGAAAGGCTTTCCTGCTCCTGAAGTTATTAAGACATTCTCTCCTTCTTAGTAATTTTAGTATTTCTTAGTAATTTTAAAATTAAATGCTTTACAGTTAGATATTTAATCTCTTTGAAACTTACTTTTGTGTATAAGGTGAGGTAGGGTATAAATTGCATTGTTCATCTCAATCCAAATATTCCAATACTATTTTTGGACTATCCATCTTCTCACCACTTTTTTTTTTAAAAAAAGATTTATTTATTTGAGAGAGAGAGAGAGCGTGCACCTGCATGCATGTGAGTGGGACAAGGAGCAGAAAGAGAGAAACCCAGGCAGAATCCTTGCTGAGCACAGAGCCTGAGGTGGGGCTTACCACACAGACCCATGAGGTCATGACCTGAGGAGAAACCAAGAGTTGGTCCCTTAACCAGCTGAACCACCCAGGTGCCCCTCACCATTTAAATATCTGTCATATAGCAAATTCCCAAAAGATACAAGAGTCTGTGCTTGAAATTTTTTCTTCTCCCGTTAATCTTTTTTTTTTACACCAACTGTTTTAATTACTGTTGCTTTATAATATCTTGCTATCTTGTAGGGCAAATCCCCCCTTTTTGTTATTCTTCCTCAAAATTCTTTTATTCACCCTCTCATATACATTTGCAAACAGTTTCATGTTCTAAGAAAATCTTATTAGCTTGATTGTGTTTTATTAACTCGATAGATTCATTAGGGAATCATGAGTGTCTTTATAATATTGAAGCCTCTTTTTTTTTTAAAGTTCTATTATTTGTTTGAGAGAGAGAGAGCATGAGCTGGGGGTTGGGGGTAAGAGGGAGAGGGAGAAGCAGACTGAGCCAGGTGCCTGCTCCCGGGCTAGATCCCAGGGCACTGGGATCATGACCTGAGCCAAAGGCAGATGCTTAATATACTGAGCCACCCCGGGGCCCCAGTATTGATGCTTCTTGCCTATTAACCTGGTATAGCTTTCTCTTTAGTCAGATTTCCTTTTTATGGCTTTTAGGAAAGCTCTGTAGTTCATGCAATTTTTGTTTTAAGATTTACTTATTATTTTAAAGGCAGAGGTAGAGGGAGAAAGAGTTCCAAGCAGACTCCATGCTGAGCACAGAGCCCTTTGTGGGGGTCAATCTCACGACCCTAAGATCACGACTGGTGCCAAAAACCAAGAGTCAGGCGCTTACCAACTGCACCACCCAGGCATCTCAGTTCTTGCAATTTTTAAACAATGTTATTGAATTTATCTCCAGTAAATTTATAGCTTTATTTGCTACTGTATAAATTTTTTAATAAATCTTATTTATTTAATGGAGAGAGAAATCACAAATAGGCAGAGAAAGAGGGAGAGGGAGAAGCAGGCTCCCCGCTGAGCAGAGAGCCTGATGCAGGGCTCAATCCCAGGACCCTGAGACCATGACCCTGAGACCATGACCTGAGCCGAAGACAGAGGCCTAACCCACTGAGCCACCCAGGAGCCCCTTTACTTGCTACTGTAAATGGGATTGTTTCCCCTCCCCCCTTGGTTATTGCTGGTCTATAAGAAAGCTGTTGGGGTTCCATTTGTTGAGCTTTCTCTCTCCTCCAAAATGAACTCACTTATGTTCTAATAGTTTCTCAGTTGACTCACTTGGATATAAGCCTACCTTATTGTCTAAGCTCAGAATAAATTCTAAATGACAAGTTGTTAAAATAACTTATTTAATGATGGATGACCTTGTAGATATCCAAGTCAGCAACCTGAGCCTGTGTTCCACATTCTGGGGGTACACAACGCAGGAAACTAAACTGTTGGGTGCTTACCATACGGCTTTAGCTTGTCACTGATAACACCGGGTTTTCTTCTCTATTCTCTTCTAACAGCAGAAACAACAAAATCTCCTCTGGCTGACTAAGAAATCAATTGTTACATATGTATTCACTAAAAAAGCAGCTGGAAGATGCTGAGCACTGTGGCCCATGAGATCAAGGCACCAGCACACACTTGTGAGTGGTGAGCTCCCAAGGCTGGAGGAAAATTCTAGAATAAAGTGCTCATTAGAGAGCCATACCTTTTCTCCTGTTTCCTTACCTCTCTGCACTACCCTCTTGTATCCACAGCATTGGAAATGCTTTTAGAAACACACCACACTGAATCACCACAAATTATGTGATTCTCTTGGTGGAAAACCAAACACTGTGTAAAAACTGTGGTTTTCTAGTTCATGCTTCTGGATGGAAAATAATTCAGAATAAGCTGATAGGAGTAGCCAAGAGAGATTTAATCTTCTGTTTGGAAAAGGGCTTCTCTATAAGTGAGTAGAGGAACCTTTAAGAATTATTCATGTTTAGGGGCACCTGGGTGGCTCAGCGGGTTAAGCCTCTGCCTTTAGCTCAGGTCATGATCTCAGGGTCCTGGGATCAAGCCCCACATCAGGTTCTCTGCTCAGCGGGGAACCTTTTTCCCCCTCCCTCTTTCTGCCTGTCTCTGCCTACTTGTGATCTCTGTCAAATAAATAAATAAAGATTTTTTAAAAAAATAATTATTCATGTTTACATATATGCACCAGAATGCTATGTCCCTTGTCAAATAGGCTTCAAATCAACAAAAATGATAATATTTTACTTAATAAGTTTTTTAATTCCTCTGTTAACATTTTGGAATACATCATTTTAATGCACATCTGCAAATTTGTAATCACTTCATGTGAGACAAGGAATGCTTAAAAAGGCAACCAGGGGCACCGGGGTGGCTCAGTGGGTTAAGCCTCTGCCTTTGGCTCAGGTCATGATCTCAGGGTCCTGGGATCGAGCCTCGCATCAGTCTCTCTGCTCAGCCGGGAGCCTGCATCTCTTCTCTCTCTTTCTGCCTGCCTCTCTGCCTGCTTGTGATCTCTCTCTGTGTCATATAAATAAATACAATCTTTAAAAAAAAAAGGCAACCAAAAAACATTTACAGTTTTGGACAGGAGTTTCCCTTACGTTTGGATAAGGATGCAAATTCAACTTCATAATAAATTACAGTGCATCATAAAGATTAAATGCGCTCAGGGATTGCGTTCTCTCCTCCCTCCACCCTATCGTACACACAGCTGCCCGACTAATCTTCCAAAAACACAAATTTTCATGTGCTGCTTTTCAAAACTAGCTTCCTGGCTTCCTGTTGCCTGAAAAAATAGTCTCAAATGCTTTTGTCTGGCATTCAGGGCTCTCTAGGATGGGCACTCTGGCCAACACATCACTCTGCTCAGTTTGTTCCACCACACACAAGTGGATCTCGGGCTAGTTATTCAGAGACCCACCTCCTCACCGACCCAGCAAAGGTCTCGTGCATCTACTAAACTCACGGCTCACTCAGTGATGTTCTCAAAGGCCATTAGTGGGTGACATGCCACTGCTAGAGTCAGGAGCCAGTGTGAAGTTGCCGCTGCCTAAGTGCATGGACTGAAAGCGGGAACGTTGATTCTCCAGGAGAAAACTGGGGCATTGTTATGAGAAGGCAGACGGCAAAACCACCCAGGTCCCCTATGACTGCTTTAACACACTCTGGACAAAATTTAAGGAGACAAGTGAACGTATTAACTCCCACTTAGGCTGTAGAAGGCAAATGCAATGGAGGGAAGGCGTTATCTTCTTCTGGAACAAACCACTTAGCTCCAGCTACTTTTATAAATAGATCAGACCCTGTCCAGGAGCCCACATAGCTGGGTTCATTTGTATACAATGTCCATACCCTCAGGAATATTAACATTTTATCTCAGATTGCATTAATTTAAATAAAGCTTAACAAAAATGGTGTGAAATGAACAAAAACACCATATTCTGTGATGAATCAAATGAAATACATTTTCAGTTGCTGTTTTCCCCATTTAAAGATAAAATTTCTGATAACTGTCATTATTTGTGAAAAGACACAAGACCAACAGTTTGTGTGTATGTGTGTTTTGGTATTTGGTTTTTGGTTTTTTTCTTCCCCTTAAGGCTATAGCCATATTGTCACTAATAAAGATCTCAAATTTGCCTGGAAGCTTTCATGGCAAATTGTCAGGTCTGAGGGTAGTCACCATCCAGCCAAATGGCTTTATACATCATCAGTGCCTTTCTTCCACACACATTCTCTTCCTGGTTTAAACATTAGTTACCCTGGTTCTACACTGACACAGTATTTGCATCTCTCTCCTGTCCATAACTCCTAAAAGTTGGGGACCTCTCACTTTGGTTTCCCCAGAGCATGACATTTTATTTGGTGCTTGGGGGGCAATGGGCAGTTCAAGAAGTATGTTAATACTATCACTCAATGTATTGATCCATGCTATGCACCAACAGTGTAGTAAATATCGTTCATTTCTTGTAACAAAGGCAGTAGGAACTTCTCCCAAGGGACGGAATTCCAAGGACAGAATGAAGGCAGGAAGGGAGCTGGTCTATTTGTACCTACTTTGTGAGAGACACTGGTTTAGGTATTTTTATGTATACATTATACCACTGAACTGTCACAATCCTGCAAATTCTTACATGCTTGGGTTTCTATGTAGCAAGTTTAGCAAGCCACCCAAATTCACAGTGACAGGCCCGTGAGTCAAATCCAGCATGCTTGACTGCATGATTGTCAAGTCCACTAGCCCCATATATCATGAATCTGAGATTCATGAGTGTGTAGGTGCTATCAGGAAATGTCAAAAATGCCCATTTCAGGGACACATGGATGGCTCAGTTGGTTAATTGTCTACCTCCAGCTCAGGTCATAATCCCAGCATCCTGGGATCGAGTCCCCCATCAGGCTTCTTGCTTACCAGGAGCCTGCTTCCCACTCTGCCTGCCTCTCCCTCTGCTTGTGCTATCTCTCTGACAAATGAATAAATAAAATCTTTTGTAAAAATCTTGTTAAAAAGGCCCATTTTAAAGAATGTTTTAAAACATTGTTTGGACAGCAATAGAAGCGAAAGCAGAATGACATAATGTAACGACAGATAGTTTATGTGGGAGCCCTTTGGGTACTCTGGTGGATGAATGTTTTTAAATTAGTTTTTCGTGGACATGGGGAGTTAGAGAGGAGAAGGGAGGTGGGGGAAATTGGAAGGGGAGCTGAACCATGAGAGACTATGGACTCTGAAAAACAATCTGAGGGTTTTGAAGGGGCGGGGGGTTGGGAGGTTGGGGTACCAGGTGGTGGGTATTATAGAGGGCACTGCTTGCATGGAGCACTGGGTGTGGTGCAAAAAGAATGAATACGGTTATGCTGAAAATAAATAAAAAATGAATTTTAAAAAATTAGTTTTTTGTAAACTGCAAAAGAAGAAAAGCACTCCCATTTATAGCGTACACTTTATGGTTCACAAAGCACGTGCCAACAATAAAAATAATGATGGGTTACCGTTACAATTCATAGAAAAGGAGGTACAGGGAAATTGAATGAAAGGGAATAACAAAGTAGGTTCATAAGTCCATCTTCCTTGTAAAAAAAATTAACCTGAAAGTGCGTTTCTGCCACCTCTCTCCTGTTTGATATGATAAAGAATGACCACGATACATGAATTATAGTTCGGGGTTTTGAAAAGCATAATAGCTTTATACCAACACTTGAGCATTTATTTATTTATTTATTTATTTATTTATTGCTAACAAGATAGCTCGATTTGATATGCGGTTCCTGACAACCAACCTCAGAAGTAATTCCATCTTCATGAGAAGTCAGAAAGAACCACAAACCAAACCTCAAAATAGATTCAAAGAGAAAATACTCTTAAAAAAATTTCCCTTCCTGGGGCACCCGAGTGGCTCAGTGAGTTAAAGCCTCTGCGTTTGGCTCAGGTCATGATCCTAGGGTCCTGGGATTGAGCCCCATGTCTGGCTCTCTGCTCAGCGGGGAGCCTGCTTCCACTTCTCTCTCTGCCTGCTCTCTGCCTACTGGTGATCTATGTCTGTCAAATAAATAAATAAAATCTTTAAAAAAAAATTTCCCTTCCTATCAGAAGCAGACCAAACCACTAACAAATTCCCCAGGAAGCTTCATCTAAAAGGTTGTACTTTCTTCAGACACCCAGCAGGACCTTCTTCTCTGGGCCTGGTATTTCTTCAATGGCCTATTCCAGAGAATAAGACACTAAACTACTGAGCGCCAAGGGCCTCAGAACCACGAAAGAGATGATGAGGGGCACAAAGCACGCCTCTGGTCACCAAGAGGGTATGGAAACGTTTGCTGCTTTTCTGCATTTTTCAAAGCTGAGTTTTTAGCTGGAGGCCGCTCCTTTAGGATAAATTGCTGATACCGTATAGTAAAAGCTATTATATGATCTTTTACAAACCATTTCCTATCTTTGCATTCTCATGTACCAAGACAGACACGGATTATTTAAAACCCTGAAGAGAGTGCTATTGCATTTAAATTGCCTGTAACCTTCGTGCAATAGATTTATGATTGATGATAGATTTAGTAAATATAACTATTTTAAATATTTATTCTCAGTAAACGATTTCAAACTATGCTCATTTAAGTAAGTTGGTGCATAATCCCTTTTCTATTAAACCATAGTGCAAGGACCAATGCCGCGCTTCCGAGAGAACCCCAAGCTCTTTTTCTAGAATGGCCATATGCCTATGTATCAGGCGTCCTCTTTTCACTCGCTTTGTGGAGCACCTACCATGGAGGTCATGTAATAACCAATGACCAAAAAACAAACAAAAAACCCTAACATCCAGGTCGAAGTTATTCGCGCCTGCCATCATGCAAAGGCAGACCCTGCCTGGAGACCAGGAGACTGCTCAAATAGCAGGCAGGCATCTCAGCCCAGGCCTGTGCTGGGGAAGCTGGTTCCTGGCTTCTGGCGCAATCAGGAAGCCAGCGAAGTGACCGGAGAGTGCAGCCGGGTTTAGGGCTGATGATCTTTTCGCAGCCAGGCTGGGCGCGGACACCCGCTCTGGGAGCCAGGCTAGGAGGCCGCTGAGCGCCGGCACTGGCCACGCTCGCAGGCCCCCGGGGCTTCACCCCGTGCCCAGGCCCTGGCCTCCGCCTCAGGAAGGATGGGGGCGGGGGCGGGGGCGGCCCGGAGAAGGAGCTTTGCTAATTGCCGAAGCGGGAAGTGAGCTCGCAGAGGACGTGGCGGAGAGTCTGGGAGGAGGTGGAGGGGCTGGCGGAGGAGGGGCGCGAAGCGCCGCCATGCTGTGCTGCAGACCAGTCGGGACTGGAGGACCCACAGGACTCACCGCCCATGCGCTCCCGCGCTCCAGCCTAGCCCCAGAGGCCGCGCTGCCCCTCCCAGCCCCATGGCTTCTCCAGACGACGCTCTGCGCGCAGGTAAATTGAAACAGCGCCGCGCCCTCACCTGGAGCAGAAAGCGCGGGCCGGGAGCTCGCGGGGGTGTGGGGACCCAGCCTCCCGCGACCCCCGGGGCACCGGGACCACCCCGGACGCCCGCTGCACCCGGGTCAGCACGGGGTCGGGCTGGGGATGGCGCCGCCCGAGGTGCCCCCCGCCAGTGGGCGCGCTAGCCCCCATCGTTCGGCACCCCCATGCGCGCCTGCCAAGGTCCCCCTTCCCTCGTCTCCCGCCATGGCCCCGCCGCTTTTGTTCTGGACTTGGGATCCCAGGTGGAAACTAGTCCCTCAGACCTCCCTGGCAGCAAGGAGCACAGGGAGGGATTCTCGGTTTTTCCACTCTGGCTCTTCCTCTCTCCACATTCACATGCCTTCTTGCGTCCCTTTCCTCTCCTCATTGTCACTTTTATTAAATGGTTTTGTTCTGCATGTTGACCCGCAGAGCGATTTCATGAATGAATATACAGGAAACTGAGTCAGAGCCCACCTGTGAGAGCCCACCTGTGGACGCCTTTCATTAGAATGGTCTCTGGTTCTAGCCTCAGTTCAGAATACTGCGTGTACCTGAGGACCAAGTCCAGATGTTTCTTTCATCTCTGACTTGAATTTGAAATCCTCCTCAGACTTCAGCTTCCAGGATTTCTCCCGTCCTTGCTCTCCCACTGTCTCGGTGGGGATCCGCCATGAGTGTTGAACACAGGAATGAATGAATGATATATACCCCCAGGTCGCTGGGGCTTTTTCTTGTTTTGCTGAGGTTGGAAAGGCTTGGGAGAGATGCCCTGTATGCAGATACAGAGCTGCATGCAATTGCTTAGATAAACGTGTTCCCCACTTAATTGCTTGGGCATTGAACATATCGCCCTTAACCTGTGGCTTGAGCAGTTAGGAGGAGACAATCTGGAGGTGAATCAGAAGATGGCTGAATCCACATGGTGGTGGGCTGGGTTTGGGAGATTTTCCTGGAGATTCTAAAGAAAGATCTAAATTCTTCCAATGGGGAGTGGTAAACATTTTATCAATGGGAGATGGCAAATAAATGGTCTGGTTAACCTTTCCCTCCCCCTCAAAACCCATTATTTGAAAAAAGAAAAAAGGAAGTGAAGGGAGAAATCCTCCCACTCCCATCCCCACTCACCTCCATAGCCACCTCCTCTTCCAAGAACCTAACAGACAAGGTGCCAAGAAGTGTTAGGTACCAGCAGTGGTCTCAGAGCTCATTCAAGGATCATGGTGAAAGGCATTCAAAGAGATTGTGGGGGCACAGGGATCCAATTAAGGGGGACAAGTTTAAGGTTTGCCTGGTCCCCTAAAAATTAATGGCACTAGAGAAGATGAGCTTTGGGAACTATAGCTTAATGGATACAACGTGTAAAAAGCTTCAGTGAGTCATGGTGGGAAGAGGCCATGAGGGCAGCAAATACAGTCTTAGATGATGTTATTAATAGCACTACAGGCTCTAGATTTCCTGTGGTGGTGTTCTTGGCAAGACCAGCCCGGCCAAAGTGGATACTCACAACCTGCAACAGAGGGTCTTGGAGATCCCAGCATGTGAGGTATGATGAGAGGGTAAAATGATAGGAGGTGTCCTTTGGAAGGACTGTCTTCTTGACTTTAAAAGGGAGAACCCAAATCTGTAGGTGAAATCTTTTTGGCCACAAAGAAGGCCGAGGCCTCCTAAGGTCAAGGTCTCCTCGTCACTTGCAAAGATGTCGAAGAACATATTCAGACATTTCAAAGATGTCCTCATGTTCATCCGTTCCCACTCTGGAATTCTATCAATAAGGTGAGAGTTCCTCTAGTTGGAAAAAAGATCTAAAAAGACTTCCCTTTCTCATGTAATTTCTGTAACCTCCAGGACACACCCACCTACCCCTTCCAGGGCTGTAATGAAGCTAGAGCTGGTGCCAATTTGTGGAACTCGTTAAAGGCTATTTTCCTTTATATACCCCCGGACCAAGTTCCCATGCTCCCTCACCTGATTTCCTGCACTCACCTCCCACCTGGTGTGTTCACACCTGCACGTGCCTTTTACCAACCCCTTTGCCAAAAGGCAGCCAGAGTGACCTTTCAAAGACCTATCAGTTCCTGGCATTTGTCTCCATAGAAATCTGCACTGATCTTCTAACAAATTCTCAGTCCTCTAAAGGCATCCATAATCCTCCCATACGTCTCTTCCTACCCTTCCAATTGACTGATGCCTGTTCTGCCCTGTCTTTCTGCCCTTCAACCATGCTGCCTCCCTCTTCCTGTGGAGACCCCTCATGGCGCCTGCCTCCAAGCACAGGTGATTCCCATTGATGGGAAGACCCTCTTCCTCTCCCCCATCTCCCCACTCCAGTTACTCCCACTTATTCGTGAGCTCACAAGCCCCATGGTACACACTCTCCATGCAGCCTGCTCTCTCTTTTCTAGCACTGGCATCCGTTTCTAGCTGTGGTTGTGTCACGGATGTCCCTCCCCAGCCTGCCTCCAAGCTCTCCGTCCGTTTAGCTCCAACACCTGACACAGTGCCTGGCACGTAGTAAGCCCTGGCTAGCTTCTAAGAGCCTCACTGAGGGACTGAAAGCATTTTAAAAATGTCACCACGTAGGCTCCAAACTGTAGGCAGAAAAAGCTTTGCCTGGATTGACATTTTAGAGATGTATTCGTCAAGTTAGATGTGTTCACTGACTTTACCTTGTAAAATTAAAAAAAAAAAAAAGGACCTCTGTATCGCTTCGCCTCTAACGGAGGCACATGTATACTATTAGACCACGTTATGAGCTTAATGGAAGGAGACAATATTTTTTCGCTAAGAAAATGTATAAGACTGTTGAGGTCACGTGGGAGGAAATAGTCCGTTTGTTGGAGCATTGCTATCTTACTCTATCACAGCCACTAATAAAAATCTGACACGGGGTGAGTCAGAATTGTCTGTCGGAGATGAGTTAGATGTGGCTCATGTTCATACAGACATGAAAGCCAGGAACGAAGAAGCAGGCTTTGAAAGCCTGGGTTGAGGAGGCGGTGTGGTTCACTGAGATGAGCTAAGTGCCCAGGGCCACCAGGAGACATGTGGGCCTGTGTCCTTCCTTTGTTCTGGGGTCCGTCTTGCACCATGTGGTGAGGCTAGCAGCTGTGAGCAGCTCAGGACAGGACCCGGTGGCATCTTACCTCTCCCACCCTCC
Organism: Mustela erminea; assembly: GCF_009829155.1. Classification (NCBI taxonomy): domain Eukaryota; kingdom Metazoa; phylum Chordata; class Mammalia; order Carnivora; family Mustelidae; genus Mustela; species Mustela erminea. The sequence goes on along the minus strand of NW_022476394.1, from coordinate 3,811 downwards.
TGTGGGCTCCAGTGGGCTCCAGTGGGTCCCAGGGGACAGCCTGCCTTCCTTGCAAAGCCCAGTAGCACTGGGAGCAGAAACTGGGACCAAAGAGTGAGCACCCTGTTTGACAAGCAGGACCAGCCACCTCTTCTTCAGATGCAGGGGGAGCCCTGGCGTGCTGACTCCTCCCTTCTTCCTTTCCCCTTTCCTCTCTCCCTCCCTCTTCTCCTCCCCTCTCTCCTTCCCTGGTGGTGCCCTTTCCTGATGCCCACTTCATCCCTTTTCCTTTCTTACATGCCTGTCTTCTAGAGTTTCTTCCCTCCTCCCAATTACTTCCCTTTGTCTGAATCTCCTCTTTGGTCCCTTTGTCCCCGCTCTCTGCTCCTCCTCCCCTTCCCTGGCCCCTGTTCATCTCCATCCCGACTGCAGGCAGAGCTGGACTAACATGCTCACTCGCTAGCTCAGCCACCCTCCAGAGAAGTCACTCTTTGGTGGCCACCTTCCTGACCCCCTGGTCCTTTCTCCACTTATTCAGCTATTGCTCTGAAGTCTGAGGAGGACAGAGCGGGGCTGCCACAGAATCACGCCAGAGGAGAAACCAAACCATGTGTCCACACTGTCCCCCAGTACTGCTGCTCTGAGAGCTTTCGGAGTCCTCAACAGGGTTAGGATTTAGGGGCTTCTTCAGAACCGGGAGTGAAAACAGCCATAGGTCAAAAGAAAAGCTATGGCCCCCACACAAAAATAATAATCACAAATGAAAACTAAGTTAACTCTGAAGTCCCAAAGTCGAAGAACTGCCTTGAATCTGTCACTAGAAAGCACCCAAGGCCTCACTCTCTGGGTTCTGGGTGCCCTGGGAATGGCAGGAGGCTCTGAACCCTTCCCTCTTCATTCACTCCCAAAGAACGTCCTCTGAGGTGGTCTTCAAACTTTCTCTGAGAAACTGTCTCTGGGAACTGTAGGCCCTCGGCTGCTGGGATGAATGAGGGTGATGTCAGGACCTGATGGGCAGCTTTACCAGGAGATTGTGGCTTCTGGATGCAGTCCTCAGGTCCCTTGGTCTGGGTGAGATCTGGGTCTTTGAGTGGAGGAGGACAGATGAGATTTCAGATTTTGAGTTGATTCTGGGATGATTAGTGCTTTGGAGGGCATTGGGTGAAGGTATTTTGCACACGGGAAGGACACGAATTTGGGGAGCCGGAGAGTGGACTGTTAAGAGCTGACCTGCATTTCCCCCAGAAACCTTGCTGCTGTCCTTATCTCTGGTACCACAGAACGTGACCTTGAAAGACCCGCGGATCCCCTTACCCAAGAATCCAACACTGCCACTGGATGCAAACAGCAAGAGGTTTATTGGGACGCAGGTACCGGCGGGCGGACAAGTCTAGAGAGGACTTGCGCGCCTGGCCTTTGTTCAGGGCCTTTTTATGGGGTTTGGGGAGGCAAAAGCGTACGTACAGAAGCAGAAGCATAGTTATTGGTTAAGTTGAATGTAAAGCATACCTGGTGCCTATTGATTGGTTTTGGGAGAGCCCGCGCGGGAAAGGGAAGTCAGGGTGGGGTTAAGCCTGCGTAATCCTGTGCTCGTAGCTGGGGGTCGGTTCTCTGGTATGTAACTTATCTTGGGCAAACATCCTTTGAGGTGGGGAGGAAGGGTGGGCGTATTGTTCAAACGACAGGAATTTGGCCTTGTGAGGCCCATCTCTCCGGAATGTCCTTGGGTTCTGGTTATCTCTCATCCTGCTGCTGGCTGCTTGTCCTTAAAATTTTAACAGAAGCTACAGTTATAAGCCAAAGCTAAGCGGTTACAGAAAAGCAAGAGAGCAAGGTTAATTACGGGGGGGCTTTTCTAATGGGGGTCTTACATTCCCCCCTTTTTCTTGTTTATGGATAGAATCCTATATCCATTAGGTTTATTTACCCAATGGGTCAGTTAGCTTAACTGATTGATATTGCTGAGTTAATACCATGGCTAGAGCAAGGGAGATTCCTGTTCTGCAGGATTGCGATCCCTGCAAGTTAACTATTTATCGTTTTATGGCGATCAGGGGTGCCTGAGGAATGCTACACATATGGAGGGGAGCGGGTGAAGAGGGGGTGCACGGCGCCAGCTTTTGCTTTGTCCTCAGCCAGCCTCCTGCTCCCTCATCATTCCCCCCTGAACAATTTTGACCCTGAAATCTTTAAGGGGGTTGAAGGTGGAAGGTCTCATCTTCTATAACTTCTTCGTGCTGAATAGGGGCGTAGAGCTGTCCCTACCTGCTCGGGTCAATATTGATCAGGGTAGGAACGTATAGGGGAGTTACGAAAGGTAGAGGCAGCTGAATCCAGCGCTGACAGTGAAGAGGCGTCCTTGCGCGCAATAAGGATCGTCTGTCGTGGTGCAGTCATTGTAGCAATGGAGTCTCGGCACCAAGTAGAGAAACATGGAACAAAGCAACATATTAAGATTAATAAGGCGATAAGAATGAGAAGCCCGAAAAGGAGATTTGGCCATAGTCCTCCTTCAAACCAGGAACTTAACCATTCACTGAGAGAGAGAGAAGGATCTTGTAGGGCCTTAATCTGAGTATTCATCTCTTTTATTAGTCCTGTGACATTTTTATGATAGTCTGGAATGTACACACAACATTCTGTCTTGATAATTGCACATGTGCCACCCTGGGCTGCTGTCAGGACATCTAAGGCCATCCTATTCTGTAGGACTGCCTTGAGTATTTGTGAGACTTCGGTATTAAGTAGGGAGATGCTGTTCAGTGAGTCAGTCGTATTTTTAACAGGGGCATCTTAAATCTGTACAAATAGAGTAAGCAAGATCAATAACCTCTTTTGCTCTATAGAGAAAGAAGTACAGGTCAGGTTCAGGCATACAGGTAACTAGGTTTAAAGTTTGACAAATTTTAAGTATTATTTCTGGCATATCTATAAGTATGGTCCAATATTTAATTAGTTGGCCTCCATCATCCATTGGTGGCCTTTGGCTTCTAAGACAAATCTCGACCTGATGTGAAGTCATTAAAGTCAGGGACTGTTCCCTAGTGAGCTTTGAGGCTCCTTTATGAGGGCTGCTCTAGGTTTTGCTAAAGCATCTATTTGCAATTGCAACTCAACAGAGGTGGCCTCTAGGTTAAATATGACTAAGGGATGAAACCAATAAGATGACCTTTGAGTGGTCCAGCCTTAACAATATCCTGATTACAGAGGATCATTGTCAAGTGGGAGAAAACTTGTCAAGAGATAAGGGGAGTTCCCCATGCATCATACAATCCACTCATAAAGAAAGTGGGGTCATCCATTATCTCCACAAGTCCATAGTTAATCCTATGGAGTGCGACAGGTTGGCTTTTAGGCAATTTCATTATTCCAGCCACGCATAAGGTGTTAGTTAAGTTATACAATCGTAGGGGAATCAATCCCATTTTCCAGTTGTTTAATCATGTGTGAGGGGGTTCTACTAATATCCCCACAAAATAAAAAAGCAAGAAGATCATCTAAATGAGCTATTGTGTAACTTCTCTGAAGTTTACCTCAAATTGTTTAGCTTAGGTAAACAAACATTTAAAGACAATCAAATCTAGAATTTAACATCCATAAGGGTGTGTTACTAAGACATAATTTTTCTCTCTAAAATAACCCTCATTTATAGAGATAGCCAAATCAGGACTAATTCACTTGTGAAACAAGTCCAGTTTTTACAAACTTGGCCTAATTATTTAGATAAGCTCAGCAAGAACCGTTGAGTGTGATTAATAGATCTTTTAGAATCTGCTTTGCTGGAACTTTGTATAAGGAATCTCTAGGTTGAACTTTTAGTAGCCTCTCCGGG